>NW_010239419.1:0-19158 GCF_000690775.1 Eurypyga helias
GGAAGGATGGAGCCACCAATACTCTCACAGCCATCTGACAGGATATTCAAGGATCAGTTTGCAAGCTTTGAAATCCAGATGACTCTGCAGAGATTCGTGAAGCAGCACACAGTACCACCATGGAACACGTTGCCCACAGAAGCTGTGGATGCCCCATCCCTGGAAGTGTCCAAGGCCAGGCTGGATGAGGCTTGGAGCAACCTGGTCTAGTGGAAAGTGTCCCTGCCCATGGCAGGGGGTGAGACTGGATGGGCCTTAAGATCCTTTCCAACCCAAACCATTCTGCAATTCCATGATAAACCTACCTGAAACAGTAAGCAGAGCCTCTCTGAATTCAGTCTGAGCCCAGGATTTCTGACTCCACACATGGCCTTTCATCATCGTTATGAACCATCCAGCACCTCCTTAGCATGAAAACAGGGTAATTGTCCTTCTTAGGTGCAGGAAAGACTCGCTTTAGGGTTGAACAACACAGATTCTAGGGCACTTCTTAGATGGGAAATTCCATAAATTTCCATTGCATGGAAAAAATGCAGCACCATAGAAAACGGTAAATATTGGCATAGTAAATAAAAGGTTTTTTGGAGGCACAAAATGAGAGGAATATATAAGATCTCTAATTTTCCAGTCTTAATTCCTACCATAGTTCTCCTTCTAAAGCAAGATAGGAAATAGGCCCCCCATGTTTTCATTAAGGCTGAGTTCAACCCACCGTTACATTCACACAGTTGGATTTCTGCCACAATAAATCGCCCTGTTTTAACCTTGCCATCTTTACAGCCAAGCCCAGTTCACGCACAGAACGCTCACACCTCTTTCCGCAGACACGTGGCACAGCCTTAGACACAAATTGCCTAACAGATGAATCAAGGCTCAAACATCGCCGACTGGCTGATTCGCCCTGCGCCAGCTTCCACGACTCGAGGAAAAGACCCAGAGAGCTTCCCCAGTGCCATGCATTCGCTTTCCTCACGCTACCTCCCTTTCCCATGACTGAGAAGTGATGCACAGCAAATACTTTTACTTCCTAATGGGAAATTTGGGGGAAATTCCTTGGCAGTGTGCCTAAAGTGCATCACGGATTGCCGCTGCCATTGAGAAGGGGGGGAAGGGAGGGAAGAAAGGTGACGTGTCAGAGACATTGCTTGTGTTTTCCATCACTGTTATAGCGCTTTCCAGGATGTATCCATTCCCGAGGGCTGGGAATGACCCTCTGAGCACACACTCATAAGCCTTGGGATTCCCTCTGAATGGCTTCAGTAAAGGAGAACAATTATTTCCCCACAAAGCAATGAAACGACTGCTGTTTACATCTGCGAGTGCATCAGTTAAAGGTTTCATCGGGTTTACTGCACTTACAGAAACGACGGCATCTGCTCAGATCCCGCTGACCCCCAACAACAGAGAGTGGCTCAGTGGGCCAAGTGGCCGTAGCTCTCATTTGAGCAAAGGATGCATCTCAGACATCTGGAGAAGCACGAAGATCGGAACAGGGCTTGGGTGGGAACAGTGAGTCGAAGATGCGTCTGGGTAGTCTTCGCCCCAAAATCAAAGAGCAGCGCCGGCTGCTGAGACAGGTGTGCTCAATCTCTGAGTCACTCGAAAGCGACCTGTCTCTTAAGGAAATTCCAGCTATTTTTAAGAAAAGTGGGTGTTTATGGAATAGTTGCCATAAAATAACATCTCTCCTCAAATAAAAGTATAAAATATAGAAGAAAGGATTCTCTTTTCAAATGTTCACTGCTTATGAAAGGTTTTATTCTTCATAAAGTTCACCTTAACAGAACATCTCGCCCGTCGTATTTAACTGACCTGCTGTTAAAATCTCTCACTCTCACTCCAGTAGTCCAGTGTTCTGCATCTCATGGAAGTATCAGTGAAATCTTAGGAACTCTTCTTACCATCTCTCCTTCTGGTTTTCAACTTAAAAAAGATCACAAACAGCAAAACAAGATAGCCATAGTCCCCATAACGAGTCAATTTACCAGATACTTAATTGTTCTATGGAAAGGACCAGAACGTTAATGTAGATGAGCAGGAATACTTTAAATAACTGAGATTAACTGAGATAGCGTTACTAACCCAAATGGCTGTTTTGTTGGGAGACAGAAATGTAAGATATTCAAAAGGCCAGCTATCTTTACCATTGTCTCCTGAGATTTCCAAATGAGAGGAAGGATGTGAGTAAGTGGATGACAGGCACAGCAGGTGGGGTACCACCACACGCACGCACACTCACCGCCTCTGTCGACTATATCAGCTGGTTAATTAATTAGTTGCAGCTCAACGATTTCAGGTGCAATTTGCCGCTCAGTGTTGGCGAGGGTAACAGGAATACTTGAAGCAAAGCCCAGTGTGAAAAGTACCATGCTGCACTAGGGGAAGCAAGAAATATTGGAAAATAGGAAATCTCCCCTGGCCCAAAAGCCAAAACAAGGCTTAAAATTCACAGAAAAGTCAAACAGTGTTGAACACGTGGAAGGTGGGTTTTCTGCACAGCCATTGCCAGTGTGTCATTTGCATCAATCATCCATCGAAGCTTCAAACAAATGTGAGTTTCAAAAACCGCTCCAAACAGACTAAGCTCAAACAAAAATATAATTATATTTTTGGGGACAAAGCATAAATATTTAACCAAAAACATATATCTTATGCACACTGTAAATTAGGCAACTACTTTTAAAAGACAATATTACCTCCAAATATTTTTAAGGGAAGGCTCCAGGGAGACCTTATAGCACCTTCCAGTACCTGGGGGCGCTACAAGAAAGCAGAGGGGATTATTTACAAGGGCAGGGAGTGACAGGACAAGGGGTAACAGGTTTAAATTGAAAGAGGGAGATTGAGATTGGACATCAGGAAGGAATTCTTCCCACAGACAGTGGGGAGGCACTAGCACAGATTGCCCAGAGAAGCTGTGGATGCCCCAGCCCTGGAAGTGTTCAAGGCCAGGCTGGATGAGGCTTGGAGCAACCTGGTCTAGTGCAAGGTGTCCCTGCCCATGGCAGGGGGTGGCACTGGGTGGGCTTCAAGGTCCTTTCCAGCTCAAACCATTCTGTGATTCTATCACTCTATGAAATGCCTATGATTGAGCTTGTGAGGAAAGCTGTGTTCCTGGGTTGAGACAGGAATCCCATTTCTTAAGGGAATATATTTTCTTTAACAGATTTCCTGTAACATTTCTTCCTTTCCTAGAAGAAATTAATAAAAAGATCATAATTTCCTGAACAACAATTCTTTCATTTGTCTGTTTTGCCAAGTACGAAATCCACATTTGGGCTGTGTTGAGACAATTTGTGAGACTGGGCTCAGAAAGCCCAAGCGTGAGACTGTTCCTTAGGTGAACACTTCCAAGGATTTACACTAAATCGGTCTGTGTTTAAAGGGATGGGCACAGATGTTTCCTGCATTAATGACATAAAGATTTACTTACTCAATTATTTTGCTCTGGAACCTAGCAAATATTAATTAATTGATAGACGGGCTTCCACTAAAGTGAACTTCAAAGGACGCTGTTCTTCCTTAGTGAACTATAGAAAAATGCTCTGTCCAAACAGTAACGGAGAAGGCTCAAGCAAAGAAACATTAGTATTATCTAGAAATCATATGAACGGATTTGCCTGTTCACAGAAATCCTTTGAAGGGAATTGTCTTGACTGAATAAGAGAAAGTAATTACCAGCCTGGAGATGGCATGGGTCATAATGGATATGACACCAAACTCTACCAGTGAGAGACACCCTGTGGTAACAGCCTAAACTGTCACTCCTGCAGTCACCTGCAAAGAAACAGCAGAATGAATGATTTACGATGATTAAATAATAGATCATAAAGCCACCTCTTTTAATAATACATGTAGCAACAGCACAGATTGGATGCAAAAGTGGTGATTTCTGTTTCCAAAATGCTGCTCACAAATTTAAGCCCATCTTTAAACCCACAAATCCAAGTATTGATCTTTTCCATGCCTTCCTCTCCCCCAGCCTGAGGTGTGACTGTCCACACAGCTAGAGCTCTCGTTTTGTCTCTCACATCCCCTATCAATTCAATTCACAGTAGCCACTTCTGCCATCGATTCACACGCTCCCACCAGCTCATCACATTAAGAAAGTCCTACTGCCTGCATTTCTTGTCTTCATTTACAAGATCCTTCAAAGCTCTCCCATCTTCCACCTTTTGCCAACATTTTGGTACTCTTACATCACCCCCAGACCTCTCTAATCCCCAAATAAATACAGGTTATGAAGGAAAATGAGGCTGTCCCCTCTGTAGGACCCACAAGAGCTCATACCCACGGAGGTCACCATAGCTGCTTTGGTCAGATGTGGTATCATGATGTGCCCAAGTTGCATGATGAGGTCTCCTCATTCTCAAAGCATAAAAAAGTAACTGAGAAATTTCTCTTATACGTATATATCTCATTTATATTATTCCATTAAATGAAGATTTCTGAACATAAAAAGCATCAAGGTAGGCTGTAGTTTAATAAAATCAGGTGCAAATCATATGGTTGATCAGCAAGTTGCCTCTGCTGTATTATGTTCTGCATGGTAGTGCTCCCAGGTAAGACCACTGGCTTAAAATCCTCTCATTTCACTTCAAAATTTGGCATAAATATCCATCATTTTCCTGAACTGCAATGCTAAAACGTCACACCTTATTACACTCATATTTCTCATCTTTACAGGCAACAACAAACTGAATATATTTTTTAAACGTTCAGCTCCCTCTACTGTACAAACTTTTTTTTTTTTAAAAAAAAAGCTTAGCGTTTTTCTATTTCAACCAATGTAGAAGCATAAAGATTTAGACCAAAAATAGTGTAAGAAAATACTCATAGTCAAATATTGGTTTTCCCTGTGTTGAGCGGTTAGGTTTTGAGCTTGTTCTGTGCTGATATCCAGGAACTGGGCATCATGATCCTAATCTTGAATTACTCTAGAGTACGACATCCCAACAGAGGAAGAGGCCAAGCCTCACCACAGCCTCTGCGTACTCCTTTCACAGCTCAGTCAGAGGCACTGGTCATAAACACTGAAAGAATTTCATGCAGCATTTGCACTGTGACAGGGCCACATCATGCTGCTTCAATATACATGTTGCATCTGTGAACAGCTGCCTCTATATACATCATCAAAAAATATCAAACAATGGCAGAAAACAGCTACAAAAACACTTTCAAGAACACAGATAAAAAATGTTAGAAGCTGAAAAAGTATTTTTTATATTTTATGTTATGTTCCCAAATCTGTGTCAGAGCCGATGCTCACAGGCACTACCACAATGCCCATGTGTAGGCAGGAGCAGGCTGATCCATCCTTCAGTTTAGCCTGAAAAAACATCCCTTGCCATCTGGCAAAGGGAAGCCACAGAGCCACAGAAAGTAGCTGCAGGAACACAGGCCAAGCAGGCCCTGATTCCTGAAGAGAATGTGAAGGATGAGCATCAGTACAGACCACACACAAAGGAAGCCGCAGTGCTTCTTGGGCAGCGATGCAGGAAAAGCTCCCTCGTGCCTGCCCAGCGCTTACACTGCACACAGGGAGAGCTGGGAAGTGGCGGCTCCGGATGGTGCAGCAAGCCTGGAGCCCTTCCAAGCACAGGCTGCTGAGCACAAGCAAGAACCCCTGGGGAATGGAGCCACGGGAGGAGCAGAGCTCGCTCCCACTACAAGCTCGCACTGGGCAAGAGAGCCAGAGAGAGCCGGAGCACGAGTGGTGCCTTGGGGTGCGAGAGTGGCCGGCAAGAACCGAGCTGGAAGGGCCCAAGGAGCCCTGGTCAGGGGCTGTGCTCAGGGCTACAGAGGACAAGAAGAACCCTCAGGGGCCACCATGGGGACACCCTGGAAGTCTAGAAAGTTTCCTCAAAGAAAAATTACCACCATCTTCTTTTCATTATTAATTCCCAGACTACCCATGTGCCTTTAGATGTGCAAGCAAATATTCTCAGTTTTGAAATTTAAAATACCTTAAAGCTGGGAACAAGGTGGCGATTTGCTCATCGTCCACCCAAAGAGATGTAATTTGTCTTTGCTCTGTATGGGCTACGGTGCTCCACTTACCATCCTGTGATACTATGTTGCATAAAGTTTCCACATTCTACCTTGAGATTAGAACTATCTTTAAGATTAGTTTGTTAAAATTCCTTGGATAAAATTAAGCAGTAATTTTATCGCCAAAGACTGGCAGGCATGTCTCCTGAGGAGTGGCTGAGGACGCTGAGCTTGTCTAGTATGCAGAGAAGGAGGCTGAGGGACAACCTCACTGCTCTCTGCAGCTTCCTGGGGAGGGGAAGTAGAGAGGGATGTGCTACCCAGTGCCAGGACCCATGGGAACGGCTCAAAGCTTCATCCATCAGGGGAGGTTCAGACTTGACATGAGGAAACATTTCTTTACCAAGAGGTTGGTCAAACCCTGGAGCAGGCTTCCAAGAGGGGTGGGTGATGCCTCAAGCCTGTCGGTGTCTAAGAGGCATTTGGACAACACCCTTAACTCCATGCTTTAACTTTGGTCAGCCCTGAAGTGGTCAGGCAGTTGGACAAGGTGAGGGATGTAGGTCCCTTCCAACTCAACTATGCAATGCGATGCAATGCGATCCTACCCTACCCTACCCCACCCTACCCCACCCCACCCTACCTTACCCTACCCTGTCCTGTCCTGTCCTGTCCTATCCTATCCTATCCTATCCTGTAAAAAATTAAAAAGTGTTACTATACTGCTGAACAACTAAGAAAGGTGGAGGAGAGAGGGGCAGAATTAACATCCTGCTGGATAAATTACATTTCCAAATAGAGACTGTCCCACAGAAAAACAAGCTTTCAGTATCCCTGTTTGCTAACGAACATTAATTACACCATTGCTTTAGAAGTGAAAGCCAAAACATCTGTGTTCAAGTGACCAATTCATTAAAATGCAAGGACTGTGCAGAGCATTTAAAGGCCTGGAAAGCTACACATTTACCTAGTAAAGAAATAGAGACTTTAAGGAAAACCCATCTCTTTAATTTCATAAAGTTGAATGTGCTCATATGTGTGATGAAATCACAGAGAGAAATACACAGCAGGGAGGTATCAAAGCAGACAGAAGTTGAAAATTTCCATCTGTAAACAGCATGAAAATGGAAGATGAAGGCAGACTTACAGCTCATTAGGACACAGTAGGTCATCAGCATTGACAGGAACAACACTAACAATGCAAGATATTTAAATATCCAAAAGCATTCCCAGAGCCTCCGAGGTTTCTTTCTCCACTCATCCCTGGTCCGACACAGGCATCAAGTACTCTTCAAATTGACCTGAGTAGGAGGGTTGGTGAAGAAATATCCAGAAGTGCAAGCTGACCTGATGTAAACTTACTCCCCATCCCTTCAACATGCCCATGCCACTAGTCCCACTAGTCCTGTAGCAGATAACCTGCTCTCCTCCCGCTCTGCCCCCAGGTTTGATATTCTACCTTCAACTCCAGAAAAGTTCACCAGCCTCTTCAGTGCTATCAGATCCATCTATCCATAGATGTTTTGTCACACCCTGCTCTCTCTGAGAGCCCCCTGATGCTGTCCCAGCTTCTCCCTTTCTCATGTGGCTCCGGCAGGAGGGAGCATTCCTGGTGTTTGCAGGAACATCAAAGCACTTCACCCTGTCCCATCTAAGCCTCCCTATTTCCCCAGACACGGACACAGGTTTCGATGCCTGTTTTTTGAGGCAACAACTGCCACAAAATTCCGTGTCATCAATCCAGTACAGCAGGAGTTGGCAATGGAAGGGGGCTCCTGGCTTACATGTCCCACCTCCCCTGGGGTATCGGTCCACCACAGAAATGGAGCTTACTCTGCAGGTCCACATTCTCTTGGAAAATGTCAAGGATCTCAAAACACGGTGCGTGTACTATTTGTTAGTTCCCACTGCAGGAATCGTCAATTTAATCTGATGATCACTTACGATCACCTGCAGTCCAGTCTCCTCCACAGAGACTGGCAGGACCACCAAGTAGAGAGTGTGCATAGAGACAAAGGTATTAGAGACAATAATGAAATTTGCAGTGGAAGAGAATTGTTCAGATCTAGTGCAATTAGCAGACAAAGCTTTAAGCAGAAGCCAGAGAAAAAACTCATACTCGTAACAAAAACAAACCAGAGAAATTTAAAAAAAAAAAAAATTAGTAGGGAAAAGCAAGCATGAAATCATGGCTATAGGGTAAAGGTCAAGAAAGAGTATTTTTAAACTAATTGGAAAAGAAGGGGATTCTTGCAGTTCTTGCAAAGTACAACATGCAAATAGCATTAATGAGAAAAAATGGTTGAGCGTGAAGATGTGTGAAGAAGCTGGGGAGCTCTCAAGCTACTGTATAATTTTCTAATACAAATAACTAACACCTTTGTGTCTTTTGATATTTAAAAATCAGTGAAGTATTGAAAAATACTAAGTAGGGAACAATGCCACAATAGTCTGAGGGAATGGGACTAGGTGACTTCCATTCTTCTTTTATGATACGAACTTTAACAAAAGCCAAGATGACTCTCTGAACAAAGAGTCTGACAGGAAGAATATAAAAGATACTGAGGATGAAAGCCAGGAGGTTCAGAGCTTGAAGAAAGGCTCTGCTTCAGTTAACGAAAAGAAAAAAAACCAAAAACCACGTAGCGTGGAGACGAAAGAACAGGTATTACAAGGAGAAGAGTGAGTGGAAAGCTACTATATGTGGTTTATAATCCTATATAACAGAGACACGAGAGTCAGTGTAAAAATTGATCAATTTTCAAAAGCGACTAAACCCAGGTTAGTTCAATGATATTAAACTAAATGAAAAAAAGACAAAACCCAAAGAAAGTAAGAAATCCAGACTAATATTCACTGACTTATATTGATGTGTCAGTAACTTTTATGTTAAGTACAAAGTTTAGCACTTCAGCATTAGAAAATGATAGGAAAAAAATTCGGCGTTTTTTTCTTTCATTTTTATTTTTTAACTCCTCTGTTTACTGGTGAATGTGCACATCTAGCAAAATGTGTTTCTCAGGACTTAGTTTTCAGATGGAGTTTTGATCTCAGTGCTAAGTTTTTCCCACAAAGGGCGCTGCAGACAGAGAATAAATACTGAAAATTAACCAACGATGTAAATTCGGAGCAACAAGCTGAGGTAGCTCACAAAGTGCAAAGGAGCAAAAGAGTTTCTGTTGGTGAACGGGTCACCCCATGTGTGGTCTGCTTCCTTATCTGCTAGTGAGGTTCATCCAGCACATTCTTCTATTTAACTGACGTTCACAGGCTTTGTGCCTACGCAGCAGAACGGGTGGCTGAGAAAAGCATGCAGGTAAGAGAACTGAAAAGAGGACACTGAAAGTATCAATTAAGGCAGGGAGGGAAAGGGAGGAAAATAACTATCGCACAAAAAAAAAAAATCACAGCAATCAGCAAAAAGCTTAAAAGAGTTCAGAAAGCTGAGAATTAAACATAACCTGTGAGCAAAAATCTAATAGAAAGAAACCAAACAGAATTATAAAGAGATTTAAGAAACAAGAAATTCACTCAGACTGCACAACAGATAAAAGAAGTAATCATATCACAGCAAACAAATACCGCTGTTCCCCATGGCAAGCCTGGAGGTCCAACCCATACTTAATTACCCTGACCAAGAGTAGCTGTCAAGGTGAGGAATGCCAGAACCATTCAGTACCACTCAGTGGCTAAACCAGAAAGGTACCCAAATTTTATCAGATCTGTTTCAAACTCTGAAAGAATGTTAGAAAGTAGTGAAGTCTGTAGAGCCTCAGAAAACAAAATTGCAAGGATTCAGTCCCTGAACCCTGTAACCTGGGGTCCCTGTAGCCTGAAATAGTACATTCATAGATGACGAGAAAGCTTAAGAAGTAAAAATCTGATGGAATTTCAGATCTGAAAAAAATATGTTGAGAGAAGAATAAGAAGTGAATGAAATTGAGGCATGGATACAATGTATTTAAGTCTTCTGCTCTGAAAATTCCTGTTACAGTCAGGGCTACAATTCCCTTAAAAAAAGAAAAAAAAAAAAACCACACACACAAAAAAACTCTGCAGGTTTATAATCTAAAGGTATAGAAGAAATCT
Source organism: Eurypyga helias (assembly GCF_000690775.1). Classification (NCBI taxonomy): domain Eukaryota; kingdom Metazoa; phylum Chordata; class Aves; order Eurypygiformes; family Eurypygidae; genus Eurypyga; species Eurypyga helias. The sequence goes on from NW_010239419.1 coordinate 10,081, forward strand.
TGCAAGGGTTTAATAATGACTCATTTATATGTAGATTCCAGCTCCTTCAAAAGACTTGAAACAAATATAGCAGCTGAACTTCAAATTAACATTATATTCTTACAATCTAATATTACATCCATTTTGCAGATCATCTAACCAGAAGGTCACACAACTAGCCTGGAGTAACACAGCAAATCATTTACAAGTGAAGATGCACAGAGCCTTCTGCCTAAGCTTCCTCTGAATCCCAGAGAAAACTCTACTTTTAGTGCAAGAACATGATCAGTGCAGCATGAATGACAACTGAGTTTTTGACTCCACATGTCCATCTTACAGCCTTCCCCAGTAAACTCTTCCCTGCCTCACTCAGTTAAAAATAAAACAATTCCTTTTTTTGTTTTTCACTTGGGAACCAAGAGATTTTATGTCCCTGTGGGAAACTGGCATTTTAAAAAAATTCACTTGTCTGGTATTTGAATTACCACAAAGTTGTCTAAGCTATGGCTTCCCGTTGGCTGCCAGAGTCCATCTTGGAGCACTCAGCTACGCTTACTCAACTTCTGCCAACCCCTTTGGCCTGCCTTCTCAAGACCCAAGTGTCACGTTTGCCAAGGGGTTGTGATGGGAGAAGTGGATAATGAAACACTCAGTGGAAGTAGGAATATCTTCTATTAAACACTAGGGAAAGGCTTAAAGTAGAGATTTTACCAATATAATCTTAATAAACTCACCCAATAAACGTTTGCTACATCCAAGCGCAGTGCAGAAAAGGTGCTCTAGGGCAACATTTCATGAGCCCTTTTCTTCTTGATGGAAAACCCTTGCTGGCTCCAGTGAGTAATTGTTAGACTCACCTGTAGCGTCTGATTCAAACAGCTTTACCATCACATTTCACAAAGAGGGAACTTACCCTCCCATTCTTCCTCTGCTTTACTCTCACCATAGATATCAAATCTATTTAATAATATATTTCAGACGTGCCATTGACCATGTGTAAAGTAAAACTTGGCAGAAGACAAACCAAAGAAAGGAGCTGTTATTTTGTTCTTCACAACAATTAGCTGTCTTGTGGTGGCAGAAAAGCAGGTGGAACACATCTTTCCTGGTTACCTGGGAACTGTTCAGAAGTTTTCTTCCTAATATACAATAAAATCACAGTGCTGGAATACAGAGTTGATTTAATTCTCTCTCTGGTACCCAAAGCCACAATATTTATAGCACATTTGTAAAAGACTTGCAAAAATGAAGGCTATAAAACCTTCTCAATCTCTTTTAGTACTTCAATATCTTTATCACAAAAGCTGTTTTTCCCCAAATATAACCTGAATTTTCTTTTTTCGTAATCTACATTCATTACTTCCTGTGCTGTACATTGTTGATAAGGAGAACAGGCTGGAAAACAGACAGAAGCTGTAGCTACACCTAGTGCTGTCAAAAGGCCTCACACAGAGCTCTCCGATATTTTACCAAAAGCTGAATGCTGGTATGTCGAAATGCCAGCTCTGAAAACTCTACCTTATCCATTACTGAGGTGATATATATGGGACTAATACCAGTGTCAGATGTTTTGGGGTACTGGCCATGAACAACTTTTCAAGAGATGAACGAGGTAACACCTGAAGTGTGGGAAGAAGCTGATAAACAACCAGAGAAGCAGAAAGCCTGAGCTATAACACATGATTTTACAGGGTACATTTTTTTAGAAATGGAGCTGCACACTTAAGTCTGGGTTGAAAGCTAAAACTCATAAAAATTCAGAAGAAATTGGTTCCAGGTCCTGTTTCTGTGGGAAGTTTGATCCAATATGTAGATCTCCACACAGGGAAAGCCTATGCGGTCTCTTGCAGCCAGACATGGGTTTGTTCTGCCCACGTTCCAAGGCAATCACAAAGCATTTAGCCTGTATCTGCCTAAAACCATCATGTGCATAAACACAAAATCAAGGGCAGCGAACTGGCTTAGGGAATCTGCAGTCCCTTGACTTCCTTTTCCAAATGGCCTCAGAACACAAAACATATGGGGTCAAGCATTACAGACGTGTTGGCTAAGGAAGTACTGAAGTAACTGGAAAAAATTGTGATGAGAATGCAGAAATTACATAGCCTGGAAATTTTGCAGTAAAGAATAAGCTTGCCTTAAGACATAAAAATAAACACACACTCCAAAATCCCAGGAAAATATAATAGAAAATTGAGATGCAGTTGCTCAGCTACTAGCACAATCATTGTTTTTCTCTACTATTTATGGTTTTAATAGCAAAGCAGCATGATGACGCCCATCTGCACACCATTAGCTGTGGTAAAGGATGGGTTTATTACAACAAGATAAGTAATAGAAGTACTCTAAAGAAGAAAAAAGTATTTTCAGCGTGGAACTGTTACAGTGCAGCATGTTATTAGGTGTGAGTGAGGCAGTCTTAACAACAGATGGCACTGATCTGTGAATTGGGTTGCTAAATAGAGTATATTATTATACCTATGAAAAATTACAAGAAGTTATTTTCAAAACAAAAGCATCCCGGAGTCTGACTATATGAACAGTACAGCCAAAGTAAAGGCTCATAGGCCTGAGTACACCTATGAATATATACCTAGTATTTATATAAACCTGAATTTTACCAGGGTATTAGGATGGAAAGACTAAAGAGAGGAGTTAAAAAAACCCAGACAGACACATACCTCTGGCAGAGGAATGATTTTGCCTGTAGTGATATATTAAACACTGCACTCCCTTCAGGCACCTGACCCGTAGGAAAGCCCATAGGAAATCTCCCTCATTTGCCATAAGGTGCTCTGCTTTCACAGTCCCCGCAAGGCACCTGTAGACCCTTGCAGACCCCATGCTTCTCCCTCCTGGTACTGTTTCTCATCCCTACTGGCATCTCCTCAGTCCTCATCCCAGGTTTTACCCTCACGATTTTCTCCTTTCACTTTTTCTTGCACAAATTCGAGCCATCACTCTCTTTCAATATCCTGCTTTTTAACCCTCTTTTCACTAGAGAACAGATTCTTCATGCAAGAAGAGGTGCAAGCTTTTGATACCACTTTTAGGAGATATTCCTAAGGCCACTCAACTCTCTAGTACCTCTGTTCTACAGTGCCAGAAGCTGGTGCTCTTAATACACAATGAGTTTTTTTGTTAGTTTTGCTGTGGCTTTGACATCCTCAAGGAAAACCACATTGCTCTGGACTTGGTCTACCGATACCCTAAAGTATTCTGTATGCTCATGTATTCACCTGCAATACTTTCAATAACAAGCCTCAGAGTATCTCTAATTCCTGAAACTCAGTCAAATGTGATTATTCCTGACAATTTTATGAGTACAGTAATGTGCACCTGTTTACTGTCAAGAGGAACAAAATTATTATTAATTCTTTTGAGAGCACAGGGGCACAAGCCTGACAAAAGACTGAAATGTTATTGCAAAAATAAGTTGCTGAAAATATTAGTGGTAAGAAACAGGTGTGTAGAGGAAGATAAAGTCGTGTTAGCGGAGACTGTAAACATTTTCCATGGAATACATCACCATTCCTACCTCTTGGCACACAGTGGATTAAAACTGGTCATAAAATCCTTCCTGATTCGAATATAGAACAAAAATTTCCTGTGGGAAAACCGAGTGCAAGACAATTTGCTGTCATCTGCTACCACCACAGACGGATGGAAACTGCCTTAGAACAGCATGGAGTTTCCAATTATTTTTCAGCTGATGCATATAAAAAGTTGTTCCTACCTTGAAAGGGCTCTTGAAATCGAAGAAAAGTCTTTTAGGTTTCTTAAGGAATGGTGAAATCTCTTTGTCTGAACACCAGATTTTCTACACTTAAAAATGATACTTATAAAACTGAACGCTAGGAAACAAATGCTTATAATCGAGGTCCTTCAGCATCCCCCTAAAGTTCGGAGATGTGGATGTGCAGAGATAATCACTTCCTGTATTTTACAGAGCTAAAATAAACATTTTTCATGAAACCAGAGAGGCTGGCAGACCAGATCAGCGCACATACCAGTGAGAATGAAAGCACATGCCAAGCGCATGCAAGTGTTTTGTCATCTCTTGTCATGGACACTGCTTTGTGCAGGCTTGGGTCAAGGAAGGGAAGAAAACAGCATTAAAGAGAAGAAAGAAGGAAAAAACAGGCAAAGGTTTACTGAAGGGCATTCGGCTCTGAAAAAGAAGCTTTGAAAGAGGGTTTTTTGGACATAACTGATTATCTAGGGGAACAAAGAACCGAAAGACTTTATTGGCACATTCCTTCTAAAAAGGCCATGGTTGCATTTAAAATTTTCAAACTCAAACAACTAGATTTTATCTTTAATGCCTTGTTTACCTGCAAGACAATATAATTTTGTCCAATCCCTCATGTCAAAAGTCATCCTTGATGGATAAAAGCTAATAGTGCTAAGATTATATTTCAGAGCAACAAAACCAGCCACGGGTCTAATTGTCAAACACCCAATACTTTCAAATGTCTCCAACTTTAGAGGGACAAACGGCGTCATCTAAATAGAACAGTGCAGTGAGCTACTTTGTGCCTTCATATACAGCATTGAAATGCTCCGAGAAATGTGTTATAAAAAATAAAATTTCCTCTCTAATTTTGACCCACAGATGTCATTACTGGCTTCTAGCTCGGGTTGTAGCATTAAGTGGATGTGCAGATTGAGCTCAGAACAGGCTGGAAGACTGATATTTATTCAATTACAAGATTCTTAATGATTAGCCTAAGACGCTCCTAATTAAAACTATACCTGAACACCCCTTGGCATATTCAGTTATGACTCTGACTGGCATTAGGTTTATGCATGTCTACTCCAGGCAGCATCATCTTACACATTTATTTAGTGACTGCGCCCACTAGAAAAAGAAAGGAGCTTAAAAAATACCAACAGTAAATGACTCAGTAATATTTTTAGTTCAGCTGATGTGCCTGGAATTGTTCTCATGTAACGAAGAACAGAGATACAGCAGCAGCTCACCGAAAGACTCCAAGCATTCAGATTTCAGACTCAAAGCTGGATGCAAAAAGCCCCCTCAGTGACACATGGTCCCCTTTGGCACTCACGGGCAGACTTTTTGAGGCCAAGGAGGCATATATACGACCTCTCTCATGACTTTTGCCTTAGATTAGGCCAGAGGAAGTTAAGAATGTGGGATGAAAATAAACACACTGAGGACCACAATTAATAAACAATGGTCTTCTCTCTCCTCACCCGGAAACCCAAGAAAGAAAAATAAGTTATTTGTATCGAATTGTGAACAGACTTACATGCAAGGATAACTAAACTCAGTGCACATACATAAGCATCTCTGGTCAGTGTTTTTTCTCCCCTTTAAAGTAACTGTTCCTTCTTTCTCTGACATTTCGCTCAGGCCAGAGCCCAGGGGAGAGGAGGCATCAAAGGATCCTGAGCAAGCACCCAGGTAAAGGCAACAGAACATTACCCTTGAGCTCCACTTTCCTAAACAGATTCAGCTCTAAACCTGGATCAGCTGCAATGTTTTCCCTTCTTAAACTGCACTACAAACACTTGCTTTCTTCTACTTTAAAGCAGACAGATCAGGTGCTCTGATCCAATAAATCCCACCAACAACCCCCTCAACACATGTGACGGTGGGGTAGGACTCGACATACCTGACAGCAGGCTCCTGAAAAGTTCCTTCTTTTCTCTGGCATTTGAGTAGCTCAAGCAGAGGAGTTGAGCTACTGTCAGCAGGGAGGAAAGGCTCTCTGCCACCCTGGAGAACAAAGCCTCCCCAGTCATCTCCAGGCAGACACCAGAAGGTGAAATCAAGCACTGAAATCCATGTTCTAGTTCTCACCGCTAAAAAAAAATCTGGCTCATGCTGACCAAGATGATGGAAAAAGTGAATATAATAATAATACTTATTCCCAGTACAAGGAGAAAATAAACCTTCCAATACCTGATGGTTCTCTAAAACTGATTTTTTATTCTTTTATATGTTTCTCCTCTTACTTCTGGTGTTTGGTATATCTAAGCATGTTTATGGACAGCTTTTTCTGCCTGTCTTGACTCTGAGGCTTTACAAAAATAAGAAAAACATACTTTAAAATGTAATAAGATCACTATTTAAAAAATCTTAAATCCAAACCAGAAGAGAGCTAAAGGTATACAGGACAAGAAAACACAGCAATGGAAAAAGTATTAACTACGTTCTTCGTTGTGGTGTTCATTGTCTCTGTGTTGTGTCTTACATGAAGCAGCCAGGCAATATTCAGAGCCATTTGTATGAAAACAATGGAATTTTTCAACGCTAATCACAGAATGGTTTGGGTTGGAAGGGACCTTAAAGATCATCTAGTTCCAACCCCCCTGCCATGGGCAGGGACACCTTCCACTGGACCAGGTTGCTCAAGGCCTCCTCCAGCCTGGCCTTGGACACTTCCAGGGATGGGGCATCCACAGCTTCTCTGGGCAACCTGTTCCAGTGCTTCACCACCCTCTCCAGGAAGAACTTCTTTCTCATATCTAATCTAAACCTCCCCACTTTCAATTTAAACCCGTTACCCCTTGTCCTGTCACTACAGGCCCTTGCAAAAAGTCCCCCCCAGCTTCCTTGTAGCCCCTTCAGGTACTGGAAAGCTGCAATGAGGTCTCCTCGGAGCTTCCTCTTCTCCAGGCTGAACAAGCCCAGTTCTCTCAGCCTTTCATCATAGGAGAGGGGCTCCAGCCCTCAGAGCATCTCCATGGCCTCCTCTGGACTCGCTCCAAGTGGTCAATATCCTTCTGATGTTGAGGGCTCCACAGCTGGACGCAGCACTCCAGGTGGGGTCTCACAAGAGCATAATGTTGTCATTGACAACAAATGTACACAAAGTCCTGCTTACATGAAGAAAGCAGACTATTCCTCTATTCCTTTGCTTGGAAACCTTAAAGTTTAACACTTAGAGCAAGCTCTTCACTCAAAAACTCGTGTGTAAATAGAGCCACATCATCATAAAACTGAGGCAAAGAAAGCACTGAGTACCTCGGCTTTTGCCACGTCCTGTGTAACCAGGTCCCTCATCTTGTTGAGCAATGGGCTCACATTTTTCCTAGTCTTCCTTTTGTCACCTGTGTACCTACTGAAGCCTTTCTTGTCTTTGACTTTCCTGGCCAGGTTCAGTTCCATTTGGGCTTTAATTTCCCTAACTTCCTCCCTGGATGCTTGGACAATGTGTCTGTATTCCTTCCAGACTACCCATCCTTGCTTCCACCCCTTGTATGCTTCCTTTTTGTGTCTGGGTTCGGTTAGGAGCTCCTTGTTCCTCTACATAAGCCTCCTGGCATTTTTGCCTGACTTCATATTCACTGGGATGGGGCTCTGCTGAGTTTGGAGGAGGTGATCCATGAGTATTAACCAGCTTTCTCAGCCCTGCCTTCTTCCCAGGGCCTTATCCCATGGGACTCTCCCAAGTAAATCCCTGAAGCAGCCAAAGTCTGCTTTCCTGCAATCCATGGTTCTGAGTTTTCTTTTTACTCTCCTCCCTTCCCCAGGATCCTGAACTTCACCATCTCATTAAGTAGATCTCTAGTCATCTTGAGTTATCATTTACAATTTTCTGTGTTATATTTTTATCAAATGGTTTTTAGCTTTTCTTTAGGGTGCAAAGTATACTTTCAATGTCATCGTTTTTTTCACATTAAGGGTAATTTCTTAATTGCATCTATATTCAGGATAGATTTTTTTTCCCCCCACAAGCAACAAATAATAAATTGTGTGCACTACAGAATTAATCTTGTAATAAGTATGTCCTCTAACGATGTAATCCTACAGTATGGGCTGCTGATAGGGTGCTACGAGTGTTCCATAAAAATCCAGTACATCATATAAACAAAAGTATTTTCATAAATTTCTTTGGTTTTAAAAGAGAATTCCAGTGACATGGGAGGAAAACAATAATGAAAAATATGTTTCACATTATTTGAAAAACAAATAAACACCACTTTGACATTGCAACAACTTCTATTTGATTTTGTAATGCAAAGCAGAGCGAGGACATTACATATCATTTCCTGCTCTTTCATAAAAGTAAAGATTGGGTAACTCAGGATCTTCAATATGTAAAAGCACAAATACAAAAGGGAGTTATAATTTATATCTATTTTATTAATTCAGGTTTGTTTGTTTGTTTGTTTTAACAATCCTGAAAAATAATTACATTTTAAGCAAAACCAGTGAAACCTGTTTATGCCATTTTCATGGCAATTTCGGAGGGAGAACTAGAACTGTGGGATAACGCAGTTCTACAGGTATTCCCTTACGAGTGTGGTATTTAAGCTATTCTCTCACCAAGGCACATGATTTAAATTTAAATCATTGGGATAATTGTTATAATAGGGTTCTTTTGGTTTTGGTTTTTTTTTTTTTAGAATTAAGGCAGAAACTGTGCTGAAAATGATCAAAATATTGAAGACACACAAATGAAATGCAGCAGGGCAGCAAAGGAGAACAAAGCACTGGAAACAAAGAAATGAGCAATGGTGTCGATATTTCCTTTTTCTTTTCGGTATCTGGAAACACAAGAGCACAGAACAGCAGCCTCTTTGACTGGAGAGACAATTGGAATTGTTTCATCAAGACAGAATATTAGAAAGTTTCATACTCTTTTCAGTGAAATCCCCATCTCCAGAATAAAATACAGTCACGTAAATGGCCTGAGAAGCGCCGTATGCTCTGGCAGCATTACAGGTGCCTCGTTTTATTTCTTTCAGTCCTAAGAAGCAACTTTTTGCCTCTCAAGGCCCACTTGGTTTGAACCTGATGTGAGTCCTACCTGCTTTGTAGGAGGGAAGATACATTCTTGTTCCTGACATTCCCTTTGCTTAGGAAGGACTTGGAGAGATAAGAGAGAACCCTTTTGGCTCCAATCCTTTCAAGAATAAATCTGTGCACCTTCCACCCTTTACCAGTAGAAATGCAGTTACGATTTTAGTCATCTCAAGTTGGAAAATCTAGATTAAGAATACAGATCCTTAACCTTTCTGCACTTTCAACATGGAAATAAAGAAAACATTTTTGAACCCCAAAGGAAAATGCTAATTAATATATACTATGGAATAATTTATGACATGGATTTGACAGATGGACCG
>NW_010239420.1:0-58929 GCF_000690775.1 Eurypyga helias
ACTTGAGGCCATTTCTTCTTGTGCTATCATTTGTTACTTGGGAGAAAAGACCAACCCCCACCTCTCTGCAACTTCCTTTCAGGAAGTTGTAGAGAGTGATCAGGCCTCCCTGAGCCTCCTCCAGGCTAAACAACCTCAGTTCCCTCAGCCGCTCCTCACAGGACTTGTGCTCCAGACCCTTCCCCAGCTCCGTTGCCTTTCTCTGGACATACTCCAGAACCTCAAGGTCTTTCTTGTAGCAAGGAGCCCAAAACTGAACACAGGATTCAAGGTGTACAGTGCCGAGTACAGGGGGTAGATAATTTTCCTAGTCCTGCTGGCCACACTGTTCCTGATGCAGGCAAAGATGCCACTGGTCTTCTTGGCCATCTGGGCACACTGCTGGCTCATATTCAGCCGACTGTCAACCAACACCCCCAGGTTCTTTTCTGCAGGTCTTTGGCCATTAGAATCTTAATTCCCATGATGGGAAATATTTACATTGTTTCTTACATTTTCCCGCATGTTGAGTAGATCAACACTATTTTTAACTCTATGAATGTTTGTCCTGCACTCACAGGGCAGGAAAAGATGAGGAACTGATGGAATCTCACACCAGAGTTACTCTCATTTCCTCAAAAAAAAAAAAAAAACACCTTACACTTTTACTTCACAAATTAGATGATTCTTCCAGAAAAAAAACCCTCCTCTTTTATTTGTCTTTTACAAGAAAGGCTTCGCAATTCAATATTCACTGCAATACTTCCTAACAGCAATTACAGGTTATAAGTAAGACAGCAGGTTGAATCTTTAGAGAGAGACAAATAATGATATCTTCCTAACACCACTTCTAAGATTTTATTTAAATGGTTGATATGGTCAAGTATTGGCATTAAGGAAGTTTATTGTAGATTGACTTTTCATATAAGAAGCTGTTGTGCTTTGAATCACTTTAGAAGGTCAATGGCATTTAGAAATTCTTGTTAATTTTTATCTAATATCTTTAACTTTCATTGATGGAAATCTAATTTTTTATGTTGCATTGGATTTTTTAAAGTAGTAAAATTCCTAATGTTAAGACATTTCTTAATTATCTCATCACTGCTTTGATTTATATCAACTGATAATTAACTGAAAAGGCTAGCTGGTAGACCTAATTTCTGAAGGTTTGTCTTTGATAGCCACACTTCAAAGTGCATCATAAGTGAAGCAGTTAGAAGGCAATCATTGCTAAAATCCAAATTATATTCTTCCTTTCAATACATGTTTGATAATTCATGTTTTTCAAACAAATACTACATAAATACTTTTAAAATAAATACCACTACAATAAATAGTAATTTTTAGAAAAATACTACAGTAGCAAAACATGAAGTTTCAAGTTGAAAATATAAATGAAGGTGACTATCATACTCTTCATCTTGGAAGAGAGATAATTCAGAATGGATATATAGAAGTCTACAAAATCATGAGTAGACTGGATAGGATTTAACTGTCTACTGGCTCCTGTAATTTAAGAACTCAGGGGCATCAAATTAAAATATAGAACACAGCTAAAAATAAAGGCAATAGTTCTTATATCATGGTCAGTAAACACTTCAAACCCAAAGGAGGTTGTGGGCACAAAATGTATACATAAGTTTAAGGAGAGACCCAGCTCAGGAAAAAGCCTGGAACAGAAAACCTGTAAAAGCAGTGAAAATACCATAATATATGTATGACGCCAAGATTTTGAAAACATGATTATCTGTTTCTCAGCCTTATAGAAGTTCACACTCAGGATACTACACTTCAAGGAAAGAAGAGCAAACCAGAAGTGATATATGGGTAAATATTTTGAGAAATGCTTTCTGGTTTGGATTTTTCTTCCACATCAACTCATGCTGACATGTAAAATCAAATGAGACTCTTCTCCCTCCCCAGCATCTGTTACTGGAAGAGGTAGCCCCCTAGAACTTGTATCACATGTTTTTATTTGCAAAAATATTCCTACAGTAAAATACTGTACCAGTCACTTCTATTCATAGAAGCTGTTACCAGCATCCATTATTAAAGTCAATATTTCTTATCTGCTTACAATTCATGCAGAAAGAAGGACTTCTAGATGATAAAGCAAATATATACTTACAGAAGATAAGAAAAATATTAGCTCTGAAAATAAAAACCTTAAAAAGTATAATTAAATAATAAATACAATTACAAATCTTTGGAGAATAAAAACAATGTCAATTAAGAAAACATACTAAACAGTTATTTTATCTTTACATACTTAAAGAATTCAAAACATACAACTTATTTAATGATGTAATCATGTTTCTAAAATGACAAACCTCATTTAATTATACTTTTGAGAGTGAAAGTATGTTTATCTAGTAATACAAATATGAATAAGTGCATTCCAATGATTAATGAAATCTTAGTGAAAAATAGTAATTTGGCATGTGTAAGGAAGGAGGGTACCAAAAGATGCTTATTCTGTTGTGAACTGTAGAGAAACTGCTTGAAGTTTTTAGAGAACTCAATCTTATCTGAGATTCAAAATTAGAAGCAGATGTTAGCAGAATAAAAATTTAATTATTCAAATAGGATAAAGAAGATAACTTTTCTTAAGCATTCATTTTAGTTCATATCACTTGGCTTAAATGAGGTCTTACTAATTACTGAGTTTTATTATTCAAAAAGTGATTGTGGGTGGTCATTTAATAAAATTGATTAATTTTCTGTGATAGCAGCAGACCAACAATAAAAATTACATTTTCATTCTAATGCAATAGAAAAAAATTAAACACTTAGAGTAATCTTACCAGAGCTCTGCATTTCACATCTATCTTTCTTTCCGGTGCTGCAGGTATGCAGTTAATCTTTAAGGAGAACCACACTTCGCAATTTGAAGAACTTCCTCCTATGTTAAAAAGAACAAAATGCCTTACAAATCATCTCCTGAAGTGATCAGTCCTAGCAGGATTCAAATCAATGAGAAATTTTGACTTTTAGCAGATCTGCCAGTCATTGTTCATATTAAGACAAAAAATAATGAACTGATTTAATTGTTGTCAACCAACTGCATTATGTAATCCTTTCCTGTCTGGATTCAAAAAAGTAACAAAATCAATATATATACAAATTGAATGGAATAGCACTTTGGCAAATTAGTTTCCCAGACTATCACATTGTTCCAGAATTTTAAATATCACTGATTCATAACTGGTTTTATTCAACAAAGACAATGCTAAAAATATTCCCAATTAATTTTTTACTAAAAGGTGACCCACCATAGATTCAAAACTACATGTTATTCATTAAACAGATCAAAATTTTCACTTCCATAGAATTCATCCTCAAATACACGTTTGAACATACACTGATTTATAATGCAATGTCAGTTATACAGATATATATGGCAGTGAAGATTATACTGCAATGACGACAGCCAGGGATGGGGCATCCCCAACTTCTCTGGGCAACCTGTTCCAGTGCCTCACCACCCTCTCCGGGAAGAACTTCTTCCTGATATCTAATCTAAACCTCCCCACTTTCAATTTAAACCCGTTACCCCTTGTCCTGTCACTACAGGCCCTTGTAAATAGTCCCCCCCAGCTTCCTTGTAGCCCCTTCAGGGACCGGAAGGTGCTATAAGGTCTCCCCGGAGCCTTCTCTTCTCCAGGCTGAACAAGCCCAACTCTCTCAGCCTGTCCCCATAGCAGAGGTGCTCCAGCCCTCTGAGCATCTTCGTGGCCTCCTCTGGACTCGCTCCAAGTGGTCAATATCCTTCTGATGTTGAGGGCTCCACAGCTGGATGCAGCACTCCAGGTGGGGTCTCACCAGAGCAGAGTACAGGGGCAGAATCCCCTCCCTCGACCTGCTGGCCACACTTCTCTGGATACAGCCCAGGATACGGTTGGCTTTCTGGGCTGCCAGCACACACTGCCGGCTCGTGTTCAGCTTTTCATCCACCAGTACCCCCATGTCCTTATCTATCCCAAAAAGGAAACATGAACAATTCTAATGATATGTACAAAAGCTGAAATGCATAAGGGACTCCCTTTGAATTTGGAGATTATTTATTGAGCCACAGAAGACACTTTATCACACATGTGTGTGTTCATGAAATTATAAGGTTAGATTTTAAATTCTGCTGACACTGACGATTAGGAAACCTTTAAATAATTAGAATTTGTATCAACGTTACCATTAAGGCCAGAAACGGGGAAACGTTTACTATCAATAACTATGGGACGCACAGGCAAGCAGATCTTTGGACTGGAGGCAGTCCGTATCAGAATGACAGTATTTTTCATAATTTTATATTGTATCAAGCAAAATTAAATTGCACATGATCTTTGATATATCACAGAATGTAAATTCTGTTCCATTACACAGAACCGTTATTGTGCAACTTCAGTCACGTAATCTGCGCTGTGCTAAAGCATATCTTCCAGGTAGACATTAAGTCTTGATTTGAAGATATTTACTAGCAGTTTGTTCTGGTGGCTAATTACTGGCACTGGAAGACATTTAATTTCTGACAATTTCTGATTTCCATTAGGTTTTCTTTAACATCCAGCCAAAATCCTTGTAATGACTTTCTCTGATAGATTTAAGAGATCTATAATTAAGTATCTTAAGTTTTCCTATATTTAGAACATAGTCATGAATGTTCATAAAATTAGGTCTTCACTCTTTTTCAGACAGGTGAAAGACTTAGCCCAAAGTCTCTCATCATAAGGCCTGATCTCCACTACACAAATATTTCATGTGGCAATTTTTTGCAAGTATAAATAGCTGTTCAGCACCTTTTAAAAATGCATACACAAGAACTGCTTGCAGCATTCCTGTTTGTCAGTATATTGTATGAGATGAAAATAACCTTAATCATCCCGCTCACACTTCCCTGTATTATACACAAGGGAGCTACATTAGCAGTTCTGTTTTACCACAGCATTACTCTTAGGAGCGCCTACTGCTTTTCCTTTTTGCTGTGACTCCGGCTCTTCCCAGAGCCACTGTTTTCCTTGTTGCAGTTCCTCATCGTGAATATATGACTTTATCTCTAAACTGTATTTCCAATAAAATTGTGTCTGATTGGGTTTAACTATATCACTCTCTTTGAATCTTCACTGAATACATCTTGTATAAATTTACCCATTCTTTTGTTCAGGCAAGTTTCATACACATACAATTTACTGGGTTTTAATACCAGCAGAATATTACAGTCTTCCTGTCTTTGGAGTAGCCTCAGTATCTTAAGGTCTATAAAATTTAATGTTATTTAGGTAAATATATTGTCTGAATGTTCACTGAAGGATTCTGGCACCACACAACCTTGAATTTAATAAATTTTAAAAAGTGAAAAAACCAGTATACAGAAGAGAGACGACTTCTGCTGGAAGGGAGGATCCCCTTACACCAAAACAGAACACATCACCTGGAACCAGAAACAAAAGTCCTCAATCAAAGACCAAAAGAAAATCAAAGGGTATCCACAGCTTGAGACATCACAGTTATACTCTGCTGTGAGTACTGCTATGAATACAGTTATACTCTAGGAAAGGGTACTACAGAAGCTTATAAAATTCATGTAGGAAACAACAAAGGAAAATGTCAACAGTAAAGTTCTGTTTACACAGGTTATCTGATTAAAGAGCAGAACAGGAGAATTTATTAAAGTAAAGTAAAGCAACACATTAATGAGTAAATGTTCTGTACAAATAAGGAAAATAGAAAGGGCATAAACTTTTGTTTAAACAGAAAATTAACAAGGCTGCCTCACGGTTTCCAGACCTCCAAGAACAGCTGTGCAAAAAAGCCCCTCGAGTGACAACTTGCTGAAGACAAAAAAAGCAGTAGTAAAATCTTTTCAAACATATCTGAAGCTGATAGCCTGCCAAACTCAGAAGGACTGACAGATGATCAGGGTGGGAAAGGAATGTCCAAGTAAGATAAAGCTGAAGCAGAAAATCTAAATTAATTCTTGGCACTAGCATTTGCTATAGTGGAGTTTGGGGGCCTCCTCCACCCACCCTAGAGCTTGTTTTGAGGGGAATGGTCAGAGGGATACCCCAGATTCAGGTTTCAGTAGGAAAGGTTTTAGAAGAGAACCCAATTCGATAGCAACTCAGGTATGAAAGTGCAATGGTGCAGACTGGCATGTGACCCACTGCTTAAGTCAACTTCTGGTACAAAGAAATGAAAAGGCAGAGAATATGTGACCAATTTTTAGAGAGGTCTCTGGCATAGGATGAGAAATTACAGATCTGAGTTTGTTTATATATTCTAAAGAAAATTATTAAGAATCACAATAAGGGAGAGAAGCCACAACATACAAAGATATTTCAATTCTTTGAAAAGTCAGGAGCTGTGTGAAAAAGGGAGATGCGGTTCACATAGTACCCTGGGTTTCCAAAAATCTAATCTTTCTAAGATCCCTTTCCAAACGCTTCTAAGGAAACTAAGCTGCAGAAGAGGGAATGGTAGAAGATAGGATTAAAATACAGAAAACAAAGAACAGGAAGAAATAGCTACTTCTCACCATGAAGAGAGAAAGAATGAAGTGAAAAAATTTGCTTTTTGTATGAAAAGCCCTTGACCACTTTTTCTCCCTGGGACAGTTATTTGAAGTATCATATTCTGTCTTTAACAAACTGACAAATTGAAAATGTATCTCCAGTGTTTAAGGTGTACTTTAACTTTTTCCCTAATGCACAACCACAAGTTTTGTGGAACTAATTTGTTATTTGTCATTACAATATTATGCCTGGAAGCAACTAATACATCTATACTGCTACCAAGATATTTTTTTATATAAATCTACAGCCTGCTTTGTTGTCTCGGATCACAGATTCTTCTTATCTACTCTTAACTTTCCTGAGTCACTTTTATGTGCGTTATAATTACAGTAATATAGAAGCTATAATCTACTTGCCTTTTCTCTCCTTGCCTTTATATATAAATTCATTAAATCTTTTCACACAAATTGCTTAAAAATACTCTAATTCCTGACATGTCCCAAAAGCAAAACTTTCAGGTCAAGTTGTTTTCTTTTTAGTTTTGACTTCAAGTATTTTTAGGTATTAAAACCTTTTTCCTGTAACGAACTCTTTCTTTTTGAAATTTTTATACATTTGAATGTTTAGATTAATTTATCCTCAAAATTTCCTCATTTTTTAACAAGTATTTTTTCTGGAGACCCTAAGTAAGCAACACAGGCTACATATTACCTTTTTGGAAAACAGCTATCATTTTTGGGAGGGAATATCTTGTGTGCATTTTTAAATGATATTACATATATTTAGATACTTTAGGTCATAATATTATTTGCATAACACCGTCAGCAGACATTTCCCTAAAAATTGACAAATACTTCAAGCAAAACACTTTTCTTAACAGATGGAAAGAACCCGGCAATTCTCTGCTGAAGGAGCATCTTTCCATTTATTTTTGCAGCTGAACTCTTCACAAAGCAAACAGTCCTGCAAGTACTGTTTAGTATCAAGCTTTGAAGGTGTATAAACTTTTACTCAGTGAAAACAGGTGAATGGTTGCTTTGCTGCTTACTTGCATTTTTTAAAAAATAAAACATAGGGCTTTGACCCCACTTATTTGTAAACCTGATATCAAATGCTGACTTTACAGATGAGTCCTATCTTAGGTCTTTATCCATATAATGTATTTTAATGGGCTAACCCAAAGCCAATTTATTTCAGGTATCCTTATTCTCAAGTAATTATAGCCTAGTCTTACTCTGACTTTCTTTGCTTGCCAAGGCAACATACAGGACCTAGTTCTTACCCTCAGGAATACTTAGAAGTCATTTCCAAATTTATAAAAATCTAGCAAAACTTCAGCTCCTTGAAAAAAAAAAAATTAATATAAGCATATTAAATTCACAATTGCTCTTGACCTTTCCTTTACTTATATCTCAGTGTTTCTGTTTCAGACCTCAAGATGAACTGAAGATAACTTTTCTGTTAGGTTTCTTTAGGGTTTTACTTTATCAGATAGTAGATGCTGAGAAAACAAAGCTGAAACGTCACAGGCAATGGAGATAACCTCAATACTTGCATGCTAAAACACAGATGGCTCATTCCCAAGTTACAGAACAAGATTAAATCTGTTTCTGGTTTCTGCACACATTTGAAAAAACAGACAGAAAAGCTAACACACTTCCTTTTCTCTCTACCCCAGAAAATGTTTACTCTAATACAAAAATGTTTGAAGTGGTGGACATTGTTTTAAGATGATGCCTATTTCTCCACAATAGACATCTCAATCCAGAATGTGATGTTCTTAGAACTCTACTGCAAACACAAGTATAAACACATGCTTACCTATACTCTCACTTTTCTCAACTTGCATTAACATTTTTAATGCATTTGATGACTCTTCTTAGGGCCTGAGCACTGTACTTTGATGTCGTAAGAGAGAAACTCTGTTTGACTTTAGGTCTATACGTCTTACCATCTCACTCTGTAGCTTCAGTGACAAATAAAAATCCTTATCCTGCTTTATGCAACCATCAGGACATGATCTTGTCAGTTCTCATAAAACAAACAAACTAAATTTTAGCCAGTACTTCAGATGGGAATCATCACTGAAAAGGAATGAGCACAAATCTTCTGAACATAAGAACCACCTACTTAAATATTTAATATCCACTATCTTCTCTTTCAGTCTCTCCCCTGGTCAGTAGGCTTTCACCCTTGCTAGCAGGGCCAAGCACCTGTCATTAACAGTCAGGGCAAACCAGCATCTTCCATATGTTAGCTACTGCAAATTCAGTTAGCATCATGATAAAAAAGCTTACATGTTTTTAGGCTTTTAGAACTTTTCCTGATTATTTTGGATTTTTTTTTTGGTGGTGGTTGTTTTCTTTTCTTTTTTCTTTTTTTTTTTTTGTATATGGAAACACCTCAAGCATAGAAAGCTGTACTTCATATTACACATAGTTAACCTGAAATGGGATGCACACACTCACAAAACCAAAATGAAAACGCAGACATATTTCTGTATCCATTCCTTAATAACAAGTCAATTTCTTCAACTAATATTTATCTACAGTTATTACAATTGTGAATAGCAGGTTCTGTATTTAAAACACAAGAATAATAAATTACAATTTACATGTAAATTAAATTTGGGCCTTCAATAATGTTTTCAGGTTTAAATTTTCACAGGTGCCCTCCAAGTCTCATTCCAGTTTATATGATATACTGACTTTACCCATTTTATTTCCGGAGAGTTAAACATCCTTTTGTTATCCGGTCAGTCTGATGTCTTGTCCTACTTCTCTTTAGTGATGCAACTAAGCTCTTCTTCCTGTGTGTGATCTCTTCAATTTTATTGTAAAAATTAAAAAAATCTTACAAAATTCTCTTTAACCAATCAGTGTGGTAAGCCATATACTTTTAATCTTACACTTCGTATCATGTCCTAAAGAGTTATCAGTTGCAAAATTCCCTTTGCTATAGTCACAAGATGCTTTTCTCTACTCACTTGGATGAGAATACATAATAGCATATCAGCCACAAACTGAAATTTCTGTTCTCTCTGTTCTCTTTCCTTGTCCTTTCCTTAAAATCACTTTTCATCCTGTGTCTGCTACACCAGCCATTAAATGTGTGTCAAGCATCAGCAGTTACATACTGGCTTAAAAATAGAAAAGATTCTTCTCTCCTGATTGGGACACAGCTGCCTAACATTCAGGTGAATTACACATCACTGTTGATGCAGGAAGATTTGGCTTGGTCTCATGAAAACTGTAGACCTTTAGGGTGTTTTGGGAGGGAGAGGTAGATATGGACACGACAGAGAAATTCAAATTGTACTGCTAAAAAAAATTAATTTATTCTAAATTCTTTATCCTAGTTTTACAGACCTCTCATATTGGCATCAAAAAGTAGGATTATTTAAACAAAAATATGAATTAAAGTGATATTTTCAAATTCAATATGGTAGTTATCTAAATTTGAGTGAGTACCCTTAATGCTGTTCTCATAGTATGTGACTGTACTTTACAGACTGTAAAATAGGAGTGAAAAAAAGACAGTTTATTTAGTTCCATACAATGTGTAAATATGTAACAGTTTTCAATATGTAGAAAGATTACCATTGCTAGCACAGGATAAATGAAAATTTATCCTGCTCACATGCAAATACAAGATCCATGACTAACCAACCCCCTGTAGAGTGATCTTTGAAGGACAAGAGGTGTTCTTCATGAAAAATGATCAGTTAACAAGTTTCTGTTGCATTAGTTTAGCTTTTCTTTTTGATTTAGAATAAATGTTTTTTATATAAATTATCTGGTACAGACTAGCTATTAAGATGTGATGATTTATGTTCATTATTTTTCAAATTTGACTGGCCTTAGCAAGCCAAGAATTACAATAAAAAGACTTCTATTTAGTATTAAAAAATATTTCTTTTGTAACCTTTTCTAGACACTTTAAGTTTCTCTACTACATTAAATTCACAATTATTTTCTGTAATTTTTTAACAGAATTTTAATGGATTACTTCAGACTCACTTACCATAAACTACAAAGTTTATTCCAGATACAAAAATAGTTACAATGATGTCCAAATACACATAAATATTTTAAAATAAGGTTTTGTATACTTCTTTTAATTATATCTCTAGATAAATCAAATTGATTCATATCTCCCAGGTAAAAATTGCAATTTTTCCGTATAAGACCAATCACTCCACTGAAAAATATTTATAAATTAAATCCTTTTTTATTTGGCTCTAGATAATCTCCCTCCTCACTAAACTTCCAAGTATAGAAAATCTGCACTTAATTTTGTGGGACAACTGTAAAACATTAAAACATTAAGAAAATTATGTAATCCTATTAATGTTAAGAGTTCAAAATGATACAAAAGGGCAGACACTAATATTCATTTTAATTATGTAAGCATTAGCTTATCCTTGGAAAAGCCAATGCTTCTACACTTTCTTCTTCCAAGGAAGTTATTAATTTAGGGTTGTCACCTTTAGGCTTGAGCTCATGAGCGTTCTCACCTAAGACTTATATCAATTACACTTATTGAAAAGGTATGTATAGCTTTTAAAAATGCTTTTGCATTACATGGCAAGCTAAACTTTGCTCTCAGTTGCCATTTTTTGCACATTAACACAACTGAGTAGCCCTAACATTTAAATGAATATTAATTTAACATATCCCTTACAACATTGCTTGAAAACATATTTTACTATTCCTAAGAGATCAATCTTGTTCTTAAAGGATATAATCTTATAATCTGCTTAGACAAACTTTCATAAATATAGACTTTCTTATATTTTTGTATCAGGTCATAGAGAGCGAAATTGAGTTGGAAGATTGCATTAGTTTGTCCACCTAAATCAGAGCCAATGTATGAAAGTGGTGCACTTCAAATTATTGCAATTTAAAAAGGAAATTATGATGCTTTCTTGTGTAAAATTGTGCATAATATTGAATTCTTTTTTTTTTTTCAAGTTAATACAATATGTATAGGCAAGGTTGGTGAAGAGCTTTCTACAAGAGGGAAAACTAAAAGCTAGAGTAGGGTTCCTTTTCCCCAAGACTTGTCCTAAACTAGATAATTGTATCTCCAAAGCTTTTGTCACTTAGGAAAATTTGGAAACAGAAATGAGAATGTTCTTCTAAAATGTAAAATCAAAACCATATTTTAGTCCTTGGGATTACCTGCGAACACCAGGAATCAAAGCTCTGAAATAGTATCTGATCTCTCACAAGGCAGAATCTCAGAACACCTCTTTTTTTTTCTTATGCCTTCAAAGCCATCTCTTCAAATGAAGATCACCACCTTGCGGTAGAAACTCAGATACCACTAGCCCATGAATTCTATTCCTTTTCCCTAAACATTTTTCAAAACTACAAGGAGAAGACAGAATTTTAACAGCACAGACAGCTTATTTCAAAGAAATAGATGACTAATGCTGTTGACATCTTACATTTTTGAAGCTCAGTCTTCCATGCTATTAATATCATCACAGTATGATGTCGTAACACCATTTCTCAGTCAGACATCTTTACTCCACAAAGACACTTTCTCATCTCCATCTCCCAGGTAACAGCTTAAAAAAAATCATCCAGCAGGTCTGCTAAGTCTATGAGACTTTGAAAAAAGAAAATATCCCTTTAACTCAGTATATTATTGATGACCTTCATAAAACCTCAATACCTTAATATGATGATGTCAGAGCTCTCCTTTTCTATTTTGCAGCTGGGTGATAAAATATAAATATGGCAAATATGGTTATTCCTCTTCTACAAGAGCTTTTCTTCAGTCTTCATTTCAATTGTGTTCTGCACCTATCCAGCGCCCGTACCTTTCATGAAATGTAGTCTAGCCTGCTATCAACTATCTACTGGCGACACACAGGCCTATCTGATGGTACACATCGGGGCACGACCCAGGGGTCTGATCTGGTTCACACGTTAAACTATTTTTCTGAGGAAATTGTGACATGGGGACTATACTCAGATGAAATGCAAGAATGCCATCCAGACACCAAGCACTTGTGACACTAGTAAATATAACCAAGAGATCAAAAATCAATAATAACACAGTCAATATATTTTGCATTAGATTACATCGCACCTCACCTTTTTGAGCTCTGCAAGCAGTGTGACATATGTAAACACAAAGTGTGCAAAGCTTCAGAAAATTCCAGATGCTGAATAGAAACTCATCACATTTTACCACTCAAGAGTTGAGAACTCACTGGGGATTTCTTGAGGGGTGGCATAGGGGTAGGGTGGGAATATTCTACCATATTAATTATTGGAGGAGGAAGTGTTGGAGGAAGAAACATGAAGGTCTGTCACAAACCCTGACAAAGTAGTTCCACAATGCCAATTACCTTTCTTGACCCTGACTAATAAAAGTATATAGACATACACTGAAAAGAACCCCCGACTTACATCATAAGCCACTGAATACTCACTGAAGAGGTGGGATGAAATGGACCCTTAGGAGATGAAAAAATCTACTACATAAGGAATCTGTCATGAATGAGCTATTTAAAATAAACAGAGTACCTTTGGGAAGCCCCAGTAGGTTTCAGGTGGCATGGTCTGTATGGGAGTGGTCTGTATCTCAGGTACATTTGTGTCACATGACCTTCACAAAATCCTGTCCTTACAGTATTATTTCTTCTTTTACTGCCTGGCTCTGTTATTCTTAGCCTAGAATATTAACATGTCTCAATTGGTTAACTCAAAATCAGATCATCATTATAGCAGAATCTTTTGTGGTTATTTATGGGAAGATGATACTGTTTCAGTCAGTATATAATGGTTTTAGAAGTCTGAATAGCAAGCAAGAGCAACTGGAACTTTTCACTGATTAGAAAAGACTTGATATAATTGGAGATTATTTAGTGAAATTATTTGGTTGCTTAGCATACTAACACACTTCTAAAAGACTGTTTAACTTCTAATGTGAAGATAAATTATATTTGCTTTAAGAATGTTATTTGATTATTATAATGACCTCAGTTCAAAGACCTGGAAAAGAAAGAAGCTGAGGCTAAATAGAGAAGATACTTAGGATAATCTAGTCTAATAGTAGAATAAGCACAAAATTCCAAGGAGGGAGAGAGACAAGAACAACTCTAGATACTTAAGAAGAAAAGTCAAAAAAACCCACAAAGTAGCTAATTGTTAAGCAATGATGAAAAGACTTATGAAACGCAGAAAGACTAGTACAACTAGTATGACCATACTTTTGTATCTAGTATAAAAAATCTAGTATAACTAGATTTTTAAGGAAAGACAATGATTACAATCTTCATGTGCACAAACGATTGCTAGTAAAAATGATCTCCCTGTCCCTGATGTAATGAGTAACACATGGTGGGCTTTAGTACATGTGAAAGTATCAGGAAAACTTTACCATGGCAAGTGTAGAGAAGAACTAGGACAGATTGCCTAGGTCATGCAGTCTTCATTGTTAAATAGTTTTAAAGGACAGCTGAGAGGAATGGTTGTCAGAATCAACAAGGGAACAAAAGTTATCTCTACCAGGTCATACCTAACACACTTTCATGTTCCAACAAATGCCTCAACATACCCTCATTCACAGTCATAATCTCCAGACCACAGGACTCTAGAATTCTTGGCGATCTAACAAAAACTGAGCTAGGATTGCAGTGCCAACCAGCTGCAGCCATAATCACGTTCATGTCTGTCAGTTTCTTAACCCAATGAACACAAACACGTTAGGCACTAAGCTTCCTTGATCCCACCTATTCCATACAACTTTGAAAATTACTCCAATTCTTAAGTGTTTTTTCCAAAGATCCATTGATTTTTTTCCATTTGCCATATCTGGTGTTATTTCTATTGACAACTTTTTTTTTTTTCTTTTTTTTAAATCTTTGCCTACCTATTCAAAATTGAAAAATCCTAACGTCATTCCTGAAACTTTGACTCTCACTATTCATCTATAAGGTCTCAGATACTGAAGAGAAAGATTACTGTTCATTCTTATTATGCCGGCATAGAAAGCTTCTAGGGGTGATCATGGAAAAAGGAGTACTTGGAAGTTCCCTGTGGGCTCTCTGGAGGGTTATGAAAATCATCAGTAATATTTATGGACGCATACAAAAATAATGTAATGAGGAGTGGGATGGGAAAGAGAAGGGAAAAACGTATTTGCTAGTGTAGTAGGAAAGCCAGCAATACTAACTGCTTGAAGAAGTTCCAAAAGAGAATGCAGTAAAATAACCTAGGATTTTTTTTTTCCCCCTACCCTGTATCTTCGCAGAAATAGTATTAACTGGCCAGGTTTAGCATAGCATTTTACTTGGGTAGCATACTTTAATTGGATATAAACTGTGACTTAAATCAGGAAATATCACTTGCAAGGTGAACCGCCTGGGTAAGCTGCGCAAGAGACATTTTAACATGTCTGAAAATGTAAAAATCCAGTTCAGGAGTCGTGTACACATAGTCACGGTTGACATAACCTTGGCACAGTAGGCTAAATTGTATTCAGATGATTTCCTGTCCTGATGTTCCTTAAAATGACACTTAGGTGTTTTCCTGTTTCACATCAGGATGAATACAAAACATATGAAATACAGGCATTTATACAAATAATAATAATATTGCTCCAAAGAGAGAAAACCTACTTGGTTATAGTATTTTTTTTAATAGGTGATATTATTATATACTACTTTTTTCATTATTGTCAACACAATATTTTCGAAATAAGCTTACTGAAGATAAATTTAGTACTGTTTTATATGTGTTGTGAAAGCAAGTAACCGCTCAAAAAAAAAATCTCCAAATGGTAAAATTAATGCGTTTTAAAGTTTGTTTTCATGGATAATTTCCAATTGCCAGTATAAATGCAAACATTAATTCTGACAATAGAAAACAAATGAACTTTGACTGGAAGATTCTGAGCATATAGGACACAGGAATCCCTGTAGCACTTGCTGACATTTTTGCCTGTTCATCTCTTCACCTACCTATAGAGAAGTGGGGATCATTTGAAAGACCAGATGTACAACACAGCACTTACAAATCATGCTTTTAATAAACTCAACTGTGACACATAAACACTATAAGGCGTAATAAAGAAAAAATGTTACATGATCTCACTATGAATTTATTAGTAGGAAATTGGGCAAACCAGTTGTAACAGAAGTGTGAGAGTGAGATTTCTCTAGTCTTCATGGAAAAATATAGGTCAAAAATTCAGTGGAATAAAATAAGTACACCTAAACGTAAAACACAAAAGGAAAAAGGACGGACCTTTCAGTACAGATAAACAAGCATGTCAGGACTCAAAATAGCTCTCAAAAAATCTGACTTTAAAAAAAAAAAAACCACAACACTATATTTGTTAAGAGAAAAATATTTGTGGATAAGTAAGGTTACTATACACAGTCAAAGTAACATTCACTAAACAGAAAGGATGTGCCAGTTCATTGCAAATCAGCTCAAATTTTGGATGGGAACTGAAGTGTGATACTTAACCAGACAGATACACCACATAGTATCCTCAAAAGTATTTCCTCAGCTCACAGAAAGGCAAAGTGACTGCTAGTCAAATTCATTCTAGTGTCTGACATCTCATTTACTTATTGACTGAATGCTGCTGCATAATCTCTAATACATATATACAAACTACTTTAAATTTAAAATTTAACACATTTGTTGATGCATGCATCCTATGCAAACCATTGTATGGTTTGAACTCACAATCAGTGGCATATTAGCAAACGTAAATATAGTAATGTTACATTTTAATTATTTTTTATGCACAAAAGAATTAAAAACTGGAAGTAATTGCAGTATTTCAATCCTTTCTGCTAATATTATAACAGCATTCAGATTATTTTTGCATATTTATATTTCTATGATTTTATTAAGGTATATTAAATGTACAATCACCAGAACTCATATTGTAAATTTAACACTTCACAATGTTGTTTGCATTTTTATCTCCTCTAATGTAGGCAGGTCTCAAATTTAAAAGACATAGAACCTCAAGTTTTTACAATACCAGCAGCGAATGAGATTTAGGAAAAGAGTTAATAAGGAGGAAAATAAAAGGTTATTAATTTAGCCTACTTGTTTCCATTTTAAAACTCACTGACATTTGCTAATATCTTTGCTAAACTAAATTTCCAATTAATAGTTGTCCCCACCAGTTGTCTCCCTGGGCAGTTTTTCTGGAATTTTCTAACAGAAGGAATCCAGCCACATCTACTCTAAGAAAATACAGGCCATTTTTCTTAGAGTAAAAGTTTTTAGATATTTTGCTGATAATCTGTAGGCACATCATTTAGAGCAGGGGGATGACATTCTTTGAAGAAGTCACACAAAGAAACATATTTTTTACTATTTCTGTGAAAATTCACTCAAATTTCAAAAGTTTATTATCTCTGAAAATTACTTTCTAATGCATGTATGTATGTATATATATGTGTATATATATATACACACAGACACACACACAGGAGAGGTTTAGCAGTGTCTGACACTTGTGTTCATTGGAAAGCCAATCTGCACCTAACATGTCCTAGCCACTCAATGCTCATGTCAACCAGATTTGCACATGCCTACAGCAGCAGTTTTGAAAACCTGGAAGAATTACACTTGATAAGTGAAATAAAATGCATACTCAAGAACTAGCATAACTTAATAGTGATAAATATTGCTTTTTCTATTTGCCAGAAAAAGTATTCTTATTTTAGTGGGTCACATTAGTAATTCCCTTACAAATACCTATACTGTTTTGGAGGGAATTAACACAAATGCCCCAGTTAAAAAAAATTGTGGATAATCAGCTTTTTAAAGCCTTTCCTCTATAAGAAACAGCATGTATAGGTTTTCATTAGTTAAAAAAATCTGGCATCCCAGTTTACTTTCATGTAGAATAAGGGAAACTGCATAAACTCCAAGAGCACCAAAAAATGCAGGAGCCTCTCAGAGAGATGATAGTTTGCTTTAAATATAATGATTTCTCTAAGAAGAAGAAATAAAGTCATTGTCTGAGAGATGCATTACTTTCTAAGTGGCAAAACAACATATCAGTGGTGAGTAGGTTTTTAAAGAAGAATTTTATTTGACCATGAATAAATAGCACCTGGCCTTTTAACTTAATTTAACCTGCAATTGCATCTGATAGCAAGCAAGACTCTTGGTCAACCTACAGCGGCAAGACCTACAGGCAGAGAATAAAGTACAAATGAAGCAATTCTTAGCTTCTTATGGAACTCAAGTGATGCTAAAGGTCAAGAACTTTGGTTGGATACCCCTCAAAAAGGCCAAAAGGGCTTCTGAGTTCAGGTTAACCATCACTGTGATAATGCTAACATCACACAGCAACCGAATATGTTCCAGTCTGTTCCTTCTTGATAGTTTTATCCAGCACTGGTAATCAACACAAACCAGTAACCTACCTGCTGTGAAGCTTTTTTCATTTCTGAAGTGTATACGTGAGGGTGAAAGAAGTGACTTGTGAATATCTGAATTTTCTGTAGGAATGTTCAATTATATTTTGGAAAGATAAGGAAACAGGGAAAGACAATGCCAAAAGAACAAGGGTACTTGGTAAACTTCTATCTACTTAATTTAAAAAAAAAAAAAGAAGAGAAAGTTTTACTACAAAAACAGTGCCAATGCCCGAAACAGAAATAAATAATGCCTTGAAAGTGCATTCAAATCTCTCAATTACGCTTCTGGCATACACATCTCACTTTCTGATGACAATGTATAAAATGTCTTGTCTTTTGCCACAGTGGGAACCAGTAGTTCCCTAATACTTATAATTTCATAATTGTGTCAACCACAATTAGGACTCTACTGTGCCCACAGAGAAAACACAGGAAATATTTTAAGAGACAAAATAGAAACCATAACAAAGAAGTCACTGCAATGGACAAGAAATATTTCATGCCTGCTCAGAAAAATGTCAGAGTGACCCTTCGCTGGTTAGTCAGGCAAACCTACCTTGTGACTGAATGTATGAGAATGCAGGAATATCCAGTGTCTGGGATAAATTAAAAGCCAGAATTCTATATGGGCATTTATTTTGCAGCTGCTGTATGTTAAAAGTCCTTTGCAAATTCCAGCAGCAGGCTACTGACTGAACAAGAGGATCTAAGATAGGAGAGAAATGCATCCATGAAAAAGCAATGAGGTGAATTCTTTACTCTGTTTGAGGGAGTGAACACATAACTCAAAGGAAATTGTTCTCACCTTTAAGCAATAGGATATTCTAAACAATTGTTCTTTGACAACCTTATTGATGTTACTGTAATTTGAACGTGTCCTAACATTTAGATTCATGTAATAGATTCAAGTAACTATTCATAGAATCATAGGCTGGTTCACGTTGGAAGGGACCTTAAAGACCATCTAGTTCCAACCCCTCTGCCATGGGCAGGGACATCTTCCACTAGGTCAGGTTGCTCAAAGCCTCATCCAGCCTGGTCTTTTCTATTAAAATTGGTAAAAAAAACCCCAACAACAACAACAAAACCCCCTACCAAACACCACTATAAAACACTTTAAAAAAATACTTCATTTGAACTCTGCTTCTTATGAACTGTCCCAAGTATTAGGCTATGAAGTTTGTCTTTTTCTTGTTTTCTGGCTCAGTGCATACTTTCACAGATCATAGCAATTGAATCAAAATGAGTAGGGGAGGGCTGATGGGGACCCTTCCTCTGTCTTCTCCTCACCTCATTATCTTCTGCTCTAGACATGCTTATACAGCTGTGAGGAACTGGTAAATATTAGTGTTGGTTTTCTTTACTATTATGTAGTCTCAGTGTGTTTATACTTCATTACTTAATAAGGGGTAAAATAAGAATTGTTTGTAAGCATGACAAAGTAGGAAAGGTAAAATGATGACCCAGATAAAGACCATCTCAAATGCTCAAACCTAATAGCAAGGGCATCGGCTGAAGAGAAACTACTGCTTTGTTGCTAGCTCATTTACTGTTTTGTTTCAAAAATGTTATTTTTTTATAGCACTCTGAATGTGTTCTGTCACAGGCTACTAGTAAGGGTTTACACTTGGACCTAACATGCTAGCTTTATTGCTGAAAGGCAGATTAGAAGGGGAGGAAATTTAAGTGTGGTTCTGCTACGCTGTTTCGATTCAGCAAGGTGCAAGTCACACCTGTCATTTCACAGGTGAACTAGAGAGGGACAAGCAAAAGTCCAGAGTACATCCAGCCATGTAACCATGACAACTACACCCATTCTTTTTGCTCAGGATTTTTTTTTTCCAGAATATTTTCATTAAGTGGACTACTAATTGATGAAATTCTACATGTACAGAAATATTTGACATCTACTAGACATGACAGAATGAATTTGTTTCTCAGTAATATAGTTTATAGCTCATGCAGACTCTCAGAACAAGCAAAAGCATATCACAGATGGTTTTAATTAGGTAAGAAAATTTAATCTGTTTATATGCAAATGCAATCCTACATGCCATGACATCCAAAAATATACCGCTGTACAGGTTTACGAATGGAGTAACTTATCTGTGGTTAGGGCAGATGCAATATTACCAGCCATCTTAGCACAGCAATATTAAAACACCTGCTGCATGAAGGATGATGTAACCTGAAGTTCACCAGCAGCCTTACACTGTGAGCAATTACAGATTGCTTTTGTTATTAATTTTAAATGGGCTACCATGCTTTGTTTGCACAGATTTTTAATTGCACACATACTATGCCCCACAAAATTCCATGTGAGCCATAGGTCCTTGAAGCATTGCTACATCTGAATTGTTTCAAAAAAAACATGTTAGTTTATTAGGGGAATCAAGCTGTTCTGAGCCTCAAAATGGCACAGGAAAATGCGTAACACTTAGCAGAATGCAGTACTGCAGAAGGGCACCTACTGAGAAAGCTAACAATAATTGAACATTCTTTTTGACAAAAGAAAAAAGCATAAAACAGTCTAATCCTTAATGTTCTACATATGCTAAACCATCCCCAAAAGCTTGTACACAGTAGCGTAAGTATAGCTGCAAATGTTAAAATGCTTTCAAAAAAAAAAAAAGCCAGCCCTGGTTGGTATTTTACATTTTCAAATATGCATGCAGTTTACACAGGGATTATTTCCTTTGGATATTTCTTCTGTAACTTTTCTTTTTTTTCCTGAAGAGGGAGACTCAATTAAAACAAACTAATTGGAAGGTGGCACACAATATGCTTGAACATACAGTGTGCAGATTAGACTGAAAAACAGCTTAACTACACAATCAAAATTTATGAGGCAGATAAAAGGATTTTAAAGAATATTTCTTTTAGAAATATAGTAACTCCAGAAATAAATATGGATGAGATATATCAATTATGTATAATATACCCTTAATATATTAAAGATATATTAATCATTTTACTGCATTAATACTGAATAAATCCTAAGATTTACCACTGAATCCTCAGTTCTTATGATCTTTTTTAAAAAATAGCATGGATAAACACAGTCATTCTAAATTTTGACCATCCTGAGTACTGTTTTCCTCTTAATCACCTGTAACAGTTGTTAGAACAAAGAAATTATTCCATTATCTTCCTTAGGTGAATACCCCAGTGTGCTACCACAAATTTTCATCTCTCAGGGATTCATTTCAAGCCTGAAGGTCCAGGAGGACCACACGTGCAAGTATCATCACCTTTCAAAGGTGTCAGTTCCTCACTGAGCCTGCTCAGAAGCAGTTGGTTTTAAAGTCAACGAGAAAAACTGTCAAAAGACATATTGTGAGAACTGCAGGGACAACTTAGACTAGGAAATGTCACCTGTCATTGAAAGCCTGGTTGAAGGATAAATTAGCTTCAGAAAGATAATCCAAGAAAGCTGTTCAGAAAGATGTTCAAACAGGTTTTGCCAAAATGATTGTCTGGCCTAACCACTTTGACTATGCTTATTTATCATGGCTTTTTCACAAGTAGTGGATCTTTTTGATGTTATGCCTTTCAAGTACAAAGAAATTCAAAAACTCGGAAAGGGCATCAAAATGTAAATGTATTCCATAAGACGAACACAATGGGAAGTATAATCTTTTGATAAAGGCAATGCTTAGGGCAGCCAGGATAAGACAACAGCACATGCAAAATTCCCCTGTGTTGTAAAAACAAACATTCTGCATCTGTAGTGTTCGCCTCTGTCAGACATCAACAATGGCAGGAACACTAAAAACTCTTGCTTAAGTGCCAGCTCTGTGCTGAGGCTCACTGCTGAAGAGAGGGAGGGAGGGATTCTTAAGGAGGGGGGTGAGATTTGCAGTTGCAGTGTAAGCCCTAGTCATTGGAGCAACTGCACCAACTTCACACTCCACTCTTCCTTACAGGGGATCTTCTGGATCAGATTCCTGAGGACAGCTGAGCTGGTCCAGCAGAAGCTGAGCCAAGCATCCTCCCTAGTGCTCACACGCTACACAGCAAGGAGTGCAACGCATGGGCAATTGTCCAAGGGCAGTTCAGATTAAGAAGTTAAGACAGAATCCATAGCAGAGCTGAAAAATTTCCTCTACGTTGACAGGAAATTTTGACAAGTATAGGAGGCTTCACAGCATTTAGACAGACTGTGAAACAAATATTTATTAATGACTAATATTTATTTATCATTTAAGCAGTTTATTGTATAGGAATATCTAAAGATAAATCCTATATGCAAGGCCAGCTGCATCCTACTTCAGTCTTACGACCACTTAACCTCTGTTTACTTCTGGCTCCCATGAGAGAGAAATCCTAGGACCTCTTCACTTGAAAGACAGAAATATGCTTTGGAAAGAACTGAAAACCCATGTCACTTTAGAAAAAGGCAAGCCCCTGTCACTATATCTGCACTGCAGACATTTTTCTGTTTGGGTTTTGCTCTGTTTTCTTTTTGCCTTGGTATAAAGCAGTTTAAAAAGGATTTGTTATAAAGATTGCCGTATCAATGATTTTCACTGCAAGCACTAAATGCGCTTTTTCTAACTACATGTTAAAAAAATGAAGTTATTAGGAAATTTCAGAATCATTAGCTTTTTGGAAGACCATAATGAGTGATGTTTTTAGGAATTATGAAAAGCATATATGAAAACCATTCTAGAAATTATAATCTTCTACAGTCATACCTATAATGCAATTCAGAGAAGAAAAAAAAGGTAAATATATACTCATATTTACATGATCCATATATGTGTGTCTGAAGATGATAATGAATGTTGTGCATAACAAGGTAGCAGTTTCTAGTATGTTTTAAAAATATTCATTTTCACTGAGTGACAGCAAGGCAGATATGTTTGGTGTAACTGTGTTTATCATTAGAGATTTTTTTCTAACCTTAGTCAGCTATGGAAAACCTCACACTTGTTTTGGCCTTTACCAAATCAAGTCTGTATATTATTTTTCTCTACATCAGTAGTCCACTATTTTCTGTTACCCCACGTTAGTAACAGTAGCACTGGGGACACTCAGCTCAGAGATGCACTTCTTCAGTGCGTGATGCCTCTGGTCAAAGGCAACTGGTTTGTACTCTTACCAGTGGCATGAACCCTGCGGTTAAGTAATCCTAATATTGGAAATATCCAGCAGTCATTCTACACTGAAAAAACACAGAATAATTAATTTGGATGGAAAAACTACGGTAAAAATACAGGTGTAAAAGAAAACTGTAGGATAAAGCTAAGACTCTGTCATTGCCTCTGTGAAGTAAGTTCAGAAGATGACTCCTACTAGCTTATAAATTAGCTCACACCTTGTTACCTTCCATCTCTGTCTAGCCATTTTCAGCAGATATTTTCTCCAGTTGTAAAAATTATAGGTTATAGTACAAAATTATAGTACAAATTAATAGTTGTGATGGAAGATAATGTTTTGTGAAATGACTAGAAGCAGTTGGTTGATTTAAAAGGTAAGATGGAAGCTTGCTGTTTCTAGGATATGAACATTGTAGGAGTGTATCTTCCATACTGAAGACAAAAAATACCTTACTGTTAAGCAATACCATATTAGAGAAGAGACATTTCATGTCCTACTTTAAGTCCACTTCAGAAAACAATCCTAATGATGCCCTAGACATTGCTAGCAGACTTGAGTGAGTACAATTTACTAGAAACACAGAGATTACAATAAGTCAAAGATAAAACTCTACAGTAGCACAAAACCAGCAAAAGATGGTAACTGAAAGATAAGAGGCAGAAACTTGACGCAGCCATATATGAATGAATTGTGCAGATTGCTCCAATTACCAGTGGGAAGCCGATTACCTGGCCTCTCTCAGCAGGTTATTAGACTAATCACATACCAGCATATTTGAAAAACATACTCCAAATGCATAAGCAGATCAGCCAGTCTCATATTCTTAAAGGGGATGCAAACTGAAAAAAGGCTTATCAGGAGTAACAATACCAAACAGTGAACTTTTATTGGATTTTCCACCCAAGAACAATACCCTCAGTTCACATAATTGATAGGAACAGTATTGAGAAATTCACTCACTTAACCTTTTATTTTGTCACGTAACCTTCTATTTTCAGTTGTTTTCAATTTCAGCCTCTACTATTTTTGGACCTATGATTCCTAACTTTGCAAAGCCTAAATATCTCATAAGCAGAAGTGTTTGGTTTTGATAACAGAAGCATAATTAAATTCACAAATATTTGCAGGCTTTCAGTAGAGATTTAAAGATTATCTCCAATACTTCCCTGTACTTGGCATCACTCTTGATATTTCTTTTATGATTAATTCCTCCTAATATCATGAAATCCAGTAGTTCTCATCTCTAATGCACTGTCTGCATATATCACCTTAATTTAATCTTTATTAAAATCTTTCTTCTGTAAACTTACAACGATGCAATGTGTGGGTTTTAATGTCAACCAATTTCCATGTTGCTTCACATGAAAATTTAAATTAAAAATCTGGCTGTAGGAGGAGAATGCGAGGATATATTCTTGAACCTTAAAAAGCAGTGCAAGCTAAATACTGATTATTTCCTTTTTTTATAACTGCCTTCTAGGGACTTTCTCCTATTTCTAATTCTCTTCATGCCAGAATTTAAAAACCAGTGCTGTTCAACATTACTAGTGTTCCCCTTAAACATACTGGACAAGAGAACTGACTCTGTACAGCCCTAACAAAACTCCTTATTTCTTTTTGGATTTACTTTACATTTTTTTCCTTTGGCTTCAAAAATCCTCTATTTAATAATTCTAGACTTTTTCTCAACCCCATTCCTCAATTTGTCAAGCACTGACTTGGTTTTTTGTTATAATTTTACCACTGTTGTAAGTCATCTTTGTATCATAAGCACTATGGGGAAACCTTAGCTCTTTGGTCATCTCATTTTCTTGAAAACAGCATTTTGCCATGTCGTATTACATTATTCTCTTCCACTTCTTTTCCTTTTCTTTTTTAAACTCACATTGTATTATCAACTGTTTGCACAAAAATAACATTTTAGAATATCTGATTTTCTATAGGATCTAAAATATCACAGAAAACATTTTATTACCTTTCATTAATTTTAAATATAGCTGTTAAAAAGAAGTGGACTGCACACTACAAAGTGAAGTACACCAGGAGCGTGACTATGTAAAAAAGTGTTCCAAAATTCACATAAAATATTTAGCCAAAGAATATGGTAACAAATCTGGTAGATTAGAGACACATGTATATGCCTTATATATATTTATACAGGGCTCTGTTTTGAGAGGAAAAAAACGGTTTCATTTAACACTCCCCAAAACCAAGCTACTGGTATGTTCGAGGAGAGTTGCTTCACTTCTCTGAGCTTCTGCCTTTTTCTGTCTGGTCTATACAGATTTTAAACTCCTGGGATCACTTCATGTTAGAGATGGAATACTAATCTCTGAGTCTCTACATATGATTAATTACAGATATTAATGGACTATAAAAGAACAGACTTTCTAATATTCACTTTGGATTAACTCAAATTATTTATTACTTATTAATAATAAAATTATCTTTTAATTCTTTTTAAAACTAGATAAATTCTGTTAAAGTGAAAATACAACAATAAAGAAGACAAAGAGAACTCCCAATTGCAAGCTCTTCTCAATTTCCTAAAAGCTCAATGTTGATTAAACCAACTTTGTTTTCAGGTTAAAAAGAACTTTCGTTGATATCTTTCCTTGCAAGAAATATGCTTTAGCCATCTAACATAATGTTTGATAATCTAAATACATTCCAAATTAGGTACTAAAAGCATAAAAAACACAGTTCTATAGTTCTTTACTTGCAAATATAAAGAAGAAAATGGAGAAATTTGTTTAATAACAAACAAAAAACAACCTCTATTTGGTGTGCACATTTGTAATCACAAACGTGTTCCTTTTGAACACTTCAAATTTCAAAAATAATGCAGAAACTGTTTAGAATATACTAGGAGGTCATAATCTGAAAGTAACCTGGATGTCTGGAATTTTCTCATTTCTATTTTACGGTAACTGACCAAAGGAACATCTAGGACTGACAGTTAAAAAAAAAGTTTTTCTACAGTGAAATGGAGTAATGTGAATTTCAGATACTCTTCTTGAACATCATCACCTTTACTATTACTGGATACTTTTAAAGAAAGTATTTAACCAATGCTGCCCCTCTCCAACAACAAGTGACATTCAGTGACATCGTTGCAGAAAAGAGAGGGAAAAAAAACCAAAACAAAACAAGTTCAGCTTAAAATTTCATTAAAACTTTTCAAAAATCATAAAAGGAGTGAATTCATATATGCCTGGAAGAAACATTTGAGTTAACACTGTTTGCAGGCATGTGGCCTGGCATACTAAATACACATTTAATTTTAAAATAAATTAGAAGTTTATACAAACAGACAACAAACTTATCCATAATAACAAACATACCAGTGTGTGCTGCATCAACAGTTTGTGGTGTCTCTGTTGACAATTTCTGAAGGGCCTGTTCTCCATCTGTCTTCTCTAGTGAGCTGTTATGTTGAGACTGCTGTTGGTCTTCATCTTCAGCAACAAATGAAATTACACCTAAAACAAATAGATACCAGGTGTTATATTAGCTGGGGCATTAGCTTTATAAAACAGACTGCCAGACGCGTATGAGTATTTCCTCAGTTCAAAACTAATAAAATACGAAGTAAAACTTCCACTCCAGGTGTCAGCCATCCAATTATAATTTATGGTAATAAAAATTACATCTTGAGAAAGTCCAAGGAAATTAACCATTTTTTATCCCAAAAGTGTTTTTCTATGCACCTGAACTAAAGATTGTTAGTAACAAATACAAATCAAAACACTTCTTAAAAACTATAAAATATGGCAGATTATAATAGTATCTTTCTTTCCAATGTAATTCCTATACATCGTCTTAATTGTTTCTGCTACTGTTTTAAATCAGTGTCTCCCTTCTAGTGCTATAAGATAATAAATATATTAGTTAAAAATTGCCTCTGATACATTTTTGTATTGTATGTTAAGTTGTAATAAAGTATTTAGGGAAGATAAAATACATAAAGATTATAAGCCCAGGATTTTTAAATTGGGAGATTTCTACTTGATAATATAAAATCTACCTTTAAAAATCTAGTATGTACAGGTTGCTTTAAATAACAGTAATGTTATTCTGGAAGAATTTATATACCCACTTTAAATAATCATATTTTATTTCTTGCATTACATGCCTCTGAAGAAGAATTTTAAATCTACACAAATTTTTGGAAATGTTACATATCTTTACTGTTTTATCAAATGACTGTCCCTCAATATTTCAATACATTCTGTAGAGTTTCAAAGCTGAAATAAATATATGTTGCAGGTTTAATTCTTGCCTCATATGTCCAATGAAAAAATAATTTGAGGAGGTGACGTATTTTATGATATTATACAGTATGCAATTTTCCTATTTGAGATCATTAGAGTTTATGTGAAATGGTCTCTTGAAGGGAACTCATGTAACTGTGTTTTATTAAGTATTTGGAAAAATTATACATAATGGAGCTTTTTAAATTTGAAGTGTAAAATTAATATAATTTCAAAAGAGTCCCAGAAAAAATTGATTCGGAAATACCTACATTTAATGGAATTTTTTGTTTCTCCAGCTTTGAGGGGGATTGACGTGTGGTAACAAACAGATCATGTGGCAGAGGACATGCTGTGTTCCCTGGCTAGCTGATTTTAGCAGCTTACTAGCAGGAACAGCTGAAGCTAAATAGCAAGGCTCACATGGGACCTGGAGAAAGGAGCAGCAGTGAAGGGGCGATACGACACCACATCGATCACACCAACTGGCTCAGGAAGCCACCCTGACTTCAGCAGCCAGGAGCTGATCAAGATTCCTGTACACATGCCTGTACACACCCATCTCATTTACAATCCTCCAGGCTTAACTTTCTTCCCTTAACCCCACACTTCTACACAAGATTGCCTTCATGCTTTTAAACATTCAAGTTTCCTTTTTTTTTTCCAGGAGGAATTGATCTTAATACAATGGCATCATGGTTAGTTTTGATAATAACATTATGCTAGAAGGATGATACTCTTGAAAGAAAAGAGGGGAAAAAAGAGGCAACTAAAATGTAACTAAAGACAAGTGCTATCAAGGAGTTCATGATATGCCCAGTGGCAGCTATGCCATGTGGCAATTTCAACATGACAAACACCAATGAACTATTTCTGCTAAGATTACATTAAATCATTACAGAGAAGTAAGGTTTATCATCTCCACATTGCCCTATCTCTTTTTCTGAGATAGCACCTAAATAGCACAGGTATAAAACACCAAAGTTGAAAACAAAACCAATTGTCTTTACCAATTGTCTGTGTTTCAGAAAAGCGTATTGTGCGTATGTGCAGTGAGAGAAAGAGGGACAGAACATGAGTGTTCGCAGTTTGAAAATTTTTATTTCATCAGTCGGTAGAGGGATGGTAAAACAAAAAGTAACTTTCTTGGCTTCACACAAAATGTAGTCTCAAAAGCACCAAAATCATTGGCTGAAGAACTGAATAATTAATTTTTATTTGCAACAAATTATGGAATGATTGAAAAGTTCCAGAACTGTAAATTGCAAATGCTTTAAAATACCTCAAGAACTAGTTGAAGAGCTATGGTAACCAAAACCTACTTGAACTGTTAAACCACTGTGCTGATAATCTGGCAATCGCACAATCAAAAAAAATCACTGAAGAATTGCACTGTAATTGCTGACATTCAATTTTCCTTCTTTATGGAAAACAGGTCTCAAACAAACCGAAATAATAACAATGTTAAAATCTTGATCAATAAAGGTGACTGGATCAATGTAACGTATTCAGAACTCTGCAAGGCACTCTATTACATCTGTCTAGTATTTAAATTAAAAAAAAAAAAAAATCAGTTTTACTACGAATAGCATACATTTTTAAACTCAGGTTATCTGCTTAACCTTAAAACATTCATAAATTGTCTTCCATAATTTTCATGGGTACCAAAGTATTTACTACTGGCTCAAAGCTGTTTAAATTTCTTATTAAGGGAAAAACAGAAAATCATTGCTGGCAAAAACTGCAAATAACAACAACAAAGTGTATTAATTACAATTCAAATATAGGGTGCATAATCCTTATCAGTGAGGACACCTAGCATGTAGTATGCTCTGCATGACTTGAGTCTAAATTAAGGCAGAATATTTTCTGAGGAAGTATGCCTAAGAAGAATGCTCTCCTGGTTCAGGAGTGAATGATGCAATCCAATGGCCACTACTGGAGAATAAGATAGCTGATGATACATAAATATATGAATTTATTGAGATTACGGGCTACAAAAAAATTCCAATCAAAAGGTATTTTGCAGGATGGGAAATAGAGTTTTATACAATGAAGAGTACTAAAAATCCATTAGCAAGTTATGAAGTAATAAAAAGTATATTGGAAAATGTAGAAACAATGATCAAAATGACAGATTTGAAATAAGCATGTTTGTATTTCTTCAGAAGGTTCTGCTGAGCTTGGCTCCTGTGTTACGTGAGAGTTTTGATATAGGAAATTTTAGTTTTTCAGCTGTGAAACGCACTGCCATCCTACAGAAACCACAGTGGTTTACACTGTCTTCAGTAAAGGTAGCAGTGTCTCACATTACCTTTCTTGGTGCTACAAAGCAAATTATAAATGAAGATTTGTTCATGCCTAACAGTCCCCAGTGTTAGGGTTTTCTTCTTGCATCTAGTTGCTGAGTTCTGACCTCTGTGTCATACATGATATAAAAATGTAACATCAGATTATCATGGATGACAATTCTTAAAGCATACATTCAAAAACAAGACTTCATGTACACCACAGAGCTACAATTCCCACTGCTTCAATTGGCCACAGTATTATGCCATCACGTATTTTAGAAAATACCACTACTCTGTCCTTTGGCATACACAGAAAATACTAAACTTGCCAAAGCAACAATACAAGTAATTCCTAAAATTATACTGAAAATTAATTATTAAAACCTACATAAATTGTAGAGGGTTTCTTTTTGCTGATACATTGCTTTAAAAGGTTTCTTGGTCAAAACGCCACTGAAAATTTTCTAGCTTTGCTATCCAGTGTTTAAACATTTTAGAAAACTTAAGTTCACATATTAATACCAAAGCCTTGGTTTACATTGCTTCTGAGAAGATGCATCCCTGTAGAAGGATAAAGGCTGTTTTATGTCCCAATAAAACTGTAATTGCAACAACACACGTTAAACTGACTCATTGGCTCTACACTATGATTCACCATCCCTGAATCCGATTAAGAAAGCAAGAAATACTCAACTCTTTCCTTTCTGTATAATCTGAATGGATTATTTGAAAGATATGTAAAGTACATGATTGTTTTCTAGTGCAGAGAGATGA
Source organism: Eurypyga helias (assembly GCF_000690775.1). Lineage (NCBI taxonomy): Eukaryota > Metazoa > Chordata > Aves > Eurypygiformes > Eurypygidae > Eurypyga > Eurypyga helias. Next base: position 30,323 of record NW_010239420.1, read on the forward strand.
TAAAAGCCCACTGTACCCCAATATTTTAGCTGGAAACAAGAACAGAAGGCTATGTGGCTACAGTATTCATCACACAAATCTGAAAAGATACGGAAAAGTTTGGCTTGTGGTTTAAATATAGCAACATGATCTTAATAAGCACAGGTCTTAGGAGTTAGAGTAAGGGTTTTTATGTTGTCCTGCTTTTTTCTGGCCAGTGTAATCAATGTATAGTTGCTGGCTCGAAAAGTTCCACAGAAAAGAGTAATTTAAGAAGTTGAGTGTAATTTACGTAAGCTTTAGTTTTGGCCAATTTTTCTTCTGGCAATTTTTCTACTGACAAAAAATGTTATTTATTGTAGGTTACAACAAAACTTTATAATCTCTATTTTGCGTAGGAAAACCTCTATGACGATATATGTAAGTTCTGAAGAGTTTCTGTAAATCCTACTAGTTGTTGGTGTTCCAGGACTAAATTAATTGCTCCCTGCATCAGTGACAAGGAAGCAGAATAAGCTTTAAGACTCATGCATAGGAGAAATGAGTGAGTGACAAACCCCGCTATCAACTAACATTCCTGTATGGTTTTGTTGCCTTTAATAAAGAGGTGAATTGTTTTATTTGTAATTCTCACTGTCTGTTCTTACTGTGACAATGAAACCGTGATATGAAAGGGTGCAGGAGTACACACCTCCTGCTGCACCAGGATAGATGGAAAGGGCATGCTGAGGATCACCTTGCCAGGCAGTGGTATGCACAGATAGAGCAGCCCTCCTTAGTAAAATCCAGTGATCCAGCAGCAGAGGTATGCCAGAACCATTCACAGTAATTAAGCAACCAGAAAACACTTCTTTGTCCTTATTACAGATGAATTAAGACTCAATTCGTTAGGGTGTCTGCTGAAGAGGAAGTGCTGAAGGCAAAGTTACAGACAGATGCTGGAAATACAACAATGGTTGCAAGAAGCTACAGAGACAGTCTTCATCCCGCACGTGATTTTATGATTCCATTGACGTTAGAGCCACCAGCAGATCAGTTTTCAGAATTCCACAAAATAAAGAAGTGAACAGAATTTATTTTAAAATCAGATTTCATACAACTGTTGAATGGAAAATACTGTTAAAACCCCAATTTTTTATTAAAATTTTATTAAATCTCATTTACAGGAAAGAATGTTCTGGCATGATCCTCACCATCTCATTAAAACTGTTCTACAGTTGCAGTCTGACAGGCCATGGCCTGTAACATACTGCCTTTTTTCCCCAAATGTGAGCTTCAAAAGCTCCAAGTAGCATGGAAAACTGCTGCCTACTAAGTACAGACATAGCTAAAAAATATATGAAAGGTGATACATAAAATTAGAAAGCTCCTTTCCAAAAGGTAGAAGAAATTTTTATGGGTAAAAGGACACTGACTATAAAAGGTGTGTATTTTTTGCACAAGAAATATTCAACCATTATGACCTTTGGCCTATTCTGGAAGAATTCTGGTCTTTTCGGCAGAAAGCAGAAATAAAACTTTGATAAAAGATACAGTAGTATGTAGAAGATGCTTTATCAAACCTAAAGGAAATTGCTCTATTACTTAGAAACCAGATTGCTGAAGACTTTTATCTGGTGCCAGAATCTTGTGAGATGTTTATTAGCTATTATTTCTATGTTAAAGCTGTCACACAGCTACAAACCAGACAAAGCATATGGTATTAGCCCTGTGTTGGAAAGTTTCCAAATGGACTTTTGAAAAGAACTGGGCCCACTTTTTAGCTTAACAATCATAAAATGACAAGAAGGAAAGCAAAAGAAGTATAATTTCATGGCTATATAATTTTGCAACAAAAAGGACTTTGAATGTAAAAGAAAAATGCAGACCATTTGTACAGTACAACAATTTATATAGTAAAAGTCCTTTTATGATAATTTATTTTAATATGACAAAACCACTACTAGAACATCAAGACTACAAAGTTTTACACTTATAAGTTAGGGAGTTCTAAACTTGAAATCCGCCATCAGCGCTATAGCAGTCTTCAGCTAGGTATCTAAATATTTGTTCTTTTTTTCTCACAAGGTATAATTTACCCACTCTTTAGATAGCTTTTGAGCATAGGGTTTTGGTTTTTTTTTTTTCCCAATCATTCAACATGGTGGCCCCATGGATTGTTTACTTCCCTCTAAACAAATTCACCAAACTGAATAGAGTACCTTTCTTTTTGGGTGTTTAAATTCTACTTTACCTGTACCATCTTCAACCTAGAAAGGACTAAGACTCCCGAGTCCTAATTAATTCCCACTTGAATCACCTACATCCAATCTGTGATCCTCAAGCTTCAGGCTGGCTGCTGAAAAAAAAGATCCTAAAAGTGCCAAAAATGCATGTATATCTCAGCTTTGACATTAAAGTTTTCCAGGAGCTTGAAATTCTGCTTTGGGGAACAAATACGACTTCCCAGCCTTGCACAGTATGAAGCAGACAGACTTCTTGAAGCCACAAAAGTAAGTACTTCCTAGCTGATGTTACCTTAGATAGGACATCTGGTAGTTAGCTTTCTATCTCACCTCACATCAGACAGCAAAATCAGCAGCTGCCTTTCCAACCCACAGCAGTAACCTTTCTTCCCTCCAACCCTCTTCTTCCTACAGCAGCTGAATGATTAGAGCATGCACACATTTTTGTGACATAACTAAAACCGTCCCTGCTCTAGAGGAAGCACAAAGCACGATTTCCTAGGGTAGTGATTAAAGCAAGCACTGAGCCAGGGGGTGGATGGTAGATAACTGGGCCCTGTCTCTTTTCAAAAGACAACTTCAGCCTTCTATCAGGTTATTTTAAGACATAGAATAAATGAACTGTTTTCAGAAAAAAAGATCATATGTGGCTTCCCAGCCTTTGAACCAATAACTTTTCTGTCGGGTCAGAGACCGACTGTTCTCTCTTTTTCTCACTCACTGAACATAAACTACTTCCAAACATAATGGAAGCCATTGTAATAGAAGTTAGGGGAACGATAGAACATAGCAGATGTCAATCTGAACATGCCATCACTGTCCCTTTGAAGGAACGGCTTTTACCACCTGATATCAATTTGCTGTATTATAGATCCCTTGGAACCTTCTCTACTGAAACTTTCCGTATATATAAAAGAACTGAGGATTTTTTAAGACAGAAGAAAATATTACTAAATTCTTAAAGCCTGGAGAAAAAGAAAAAAAAACCCCACACACATAAACTCCCCAAAAATTATAAGTTAAAATAGCGCATTCTCAGTATTTCCTGGTGAACATTTCTGATGGTCACAAATTTCACTGAAAGCTGACTCCTATTCATAGAAAGTAAATTTTGTCTCAGGGCTACAGATTTAGTAAGAAGGCACTGAAGTCTACCAGTGACACCAGACCAAACTCTGTTACAAGTATTAATTTCTTTCCACAAATCACCTGTAAATTGAGATGGCATTATTACTTATATTTTACACATCAGATGCTAAAATCAAAATGGCCAAAAGACCAAACTAGTTGGGCACCCTTACGGAGAACACTTAATAGATTTTTAATGTTAAGAAAACATATGTCATTAATTTCAATTGTCTAAGAAGGTAGAAGAATGAATTGTTTGGGGTTTGGAACCCTGAAAATCAAAACTCTACACTAAGCATTTTGGATTAGAGATTTTTCCAACATCAGTTTAATTTGTTCATATCTAAGTTTACTGTGTGATACTCAGTTACTTTAAGACAGTCTCTTCTGTTCCCATCATTCCCTCCCAAGGAAGAAAAAATCTGACTGTACAGCCCAATTCTCACATGAGAAAATATGTTTTTCATATTATGAGGTAAATAATGAGCAACATGGAATTGTAGAATTATTACTAAGCATTTACAAAACTATGAAATCTGAATTGTTAAAAAATATTTGTTTAAAAATATTCTTTTCAGGAAAAAACATTAAATACTATATGTTGATGTTCGTTAAAACAATCAAGACTCTTGCTATTCTATCATAAGAACACCACTATAAACATGGACTGATGCAGATTATATGCAATTGGTTTTAGACATCCCTAGCCTCTACACATCTCAAAGAAGGAATTGGTTTCGTTGCATTCTATGCATGTACTCATGCTTTGCGGTCAAGAAAAAGAATAAAATTCTGGTCTCTGCCTTTAAAACTTTGATTTTATTAATGCTAAAATAACCACAGCTCCTCAACAGGTTTTAGAAGATTAAATTTAGACTCAAGAACTTGGTGATAATTCAAAATCATTAATTCCTATTGAGTCAATTTTCATGGGACCAATTAAATGCATAGTTGCACATATGCTGGCATTTTTGAAGGATGTGACCACATGTTTAGCAGTAATTTACCTTTACAAATAACACTATAAGCCAGCTTACAAACCACTATCACCAGTAATTATAGCCTTACTTCTAGAATAAAGATCATGTAAGCTTTAAATGCAAACAGATTTTATCTGTTAATTTATACAGATTTTATATATTCGGGTTTTACACTGTACCTCGAAAGATTCCTCGTCTCCACGGAGATACACTCAATGTGTAAGCAACAGTGTCATCTGGTTCTACAGTAATAACAGGTGCACCACCCACCATTGAAAGATCTGAAGATACCTGGTGAAGAGAATTCACAAAGTGATCGAAAGCAAGTTACTGTGGCAAGAACACTACAGGCACAATACCCATTCTACTTGCTTTGAAGAGTAGAACACAAAAAATGGTATCAGTAAGTCCGAACCTTTATGCACGTGAAAAGAATACACACTATAAGCGTAGTGCTGGCATATAGAGATCATATCAAGCACAAATTTCGAAGGCATTGCTGAACGAAAGTAAAACTATCTCACTTAGACCATGGAACTACTTATTTATGCATAAAGTTGCAAAGTCAGGCCCTTAATATTTTACATACCTTTTCTTTAGAAGTGTAACAAAGAGCTTTAACAGTAGTGATTCATCTAACTAGACAGAGCAAAGCAAAATCTGAAGTGTCATTTTAACATCAATTGCTATACACCTCAAGTGATATTAAACCATGATTTTTGGTATGTCATATTTTGCAAATGACATGTATGCGATGCATACATAATAACTACTTGAACAATGAAAAGGCCAATACAATTTTCATATGCTGAATTTTAGATTCTCTAAACTATAAAGTTGATTGCAAGAATATTGGCTGAGAGCATTTTTTTAACTGCATATCATTTTTTTGTCATGTGTATAAGTTTACTACAGACAGAGTCTATGATCAGCTGCTCATGGTACAGACATTCACGTTTGCAGCATTACCAACTTTTTATCTGCTTAAATCACTGGTTGTGCAGGAAGCCAGGAGGCGACTGCATAAATGGTTCTGCTCACACCCTCTCTTCTATTACCTCTGCTGTTGGGTGGAGCAAACTGCTGCTGAGTAACAGTACTTTAAATTGACACTGCAATTTCTGCAGTGGACGTCTGACTACAGGTGATGATTTTCCACTGAGGCACAGAGCCCGTTTAAAAAATATTTTCAGGATACCATGTAGCACTCATGTAATTCCTTATTACATTAAATAATAAAATTAACTCAGTGTTGATTAGGCGGATTTTGAGTGAAATCCCAAGTAAAGTCATGAAGATTAGAATTTTATTTTTATTTCCAGGCTCATATATTCATTTCATTAATGACTGCAGCTAGGCTGTCAAGCATCCAAGTGGAGACTTGGATTCTACACAGATTGCTTTTCCAACAGTAAAAGCAATAGGAGCACAGAATACTTCCTTCCTTCCCAAAGCTATCTTTTTATTTTAGTAAATAAGTTTCATATTTTCTGTAGGAAAAAAAAAAAAAATTCTAAGATCATCTTGAGTTCTATTACAGCCCATCATTGCCCAGAATGTTCATCCTCCTTGGGATATGTACTTTAATATAATACTTTGTTCAAGTACTACTACAATCTGGAACTTCTATTCTAATAACAGGAAAAGAAAACCTTTAAGGCAACAATCTTCCTCTTCCCCAATAAATCTGAATTTCAAGCTGTATGTTAGAAGTCTAACAACCACAAAGAACAAGAAAAGAGACTAATCATCAAGAAAAAAAAAAAAAGAGGACAAGAAGAGAGTGATGGAAAGTCTTGCTGACCTGGCACTTCTAAAAAAATTAGAAAAAAATTTCTCTTAACAACAGAGAGACAGACACCTGGGTCAGGGCAACCCCCGGTACCAATAGAACCCGGGGCATGCAGGGATCGGGAGCAGCCCTGAGGAGAAGGACTTGGGGGTACTGGTGGATGAAAAGCTGAACATGAGCCGGCAGTGTGCGCTGGCAGCCCAGAAAGCCAACCGTATCCTGGGCTGTATCCAGAGAAGTGTGGCCAGCAGGTCGAGGGAGGGGATTCTCCCCCTCTGCTCTGGTGAGACTCCACCTGCAGTGCTGCATCCAGGTGTGGGGCCCTCAACATCAGAAGGATATAGACGGGTTGGAGCGAGTCCAGAGGAGGCCACAAAGATGCTCAGAGGGCTGGAGCACCTCTGCTATGGGGACAGGCTGAGAGAGTTGGGCTTGTTCAGCCTGGAGAAGAGAAGGCTCTGGGGAGACTTTATTGCAGCCTTCCATTACCTGAAGGGGCTACAAGGAAGCTGGGAGGGGACTTTTTCATAAGACCTGTAGTAACAAGACAAGGGGTAATAGGTTTAAGCTAAAAGAGGGAAGATTTAGACTAGATATTAAGAGGAAGGTTTTCTGTTGGGGTTTGGGGTTTGTTTGTTTATTTGTTTTTTAAATGAGGGTGGTAAAACACTGGCACAGGTTGCCCAGAGAGGTGGTAGAAGCCCCATCCTTGGAAACATTCAAGGTCAAGCTAGATGGGGCTCTGAGCATTCTGATCTAGTTGAAGGTATCCCTGCTCATTGCAGGGGGGTTGGACTAGATGACCTTGAAAGGTCCCTTCCAACCCAAACCATTCTATGATTCTATGAAAAGAGGGGCTGCTACACGCTGAGGATAAGGAAATTTCGCTTCATACAAGATAAACAATAAATCAGGTGTGATCCCTTATTTATAGACCACTTCATTTCAGTTTACAGTGAAGTTAGTAAAGTGTATGAAAGTAGAGTCTAAGTACCGAAAAAATAAGGATAGGATAACAGAAATGGCAGCAAATTATTAGGGATAGAAATAAGAATAATTAAAATGAGATCTTTTTCAGGAGAAAGTAACATGGAGGCAGACGCAAAAGTAGGATAAATGTGATTAAATTTGAAAAAATGCAGGAAAATAGGGTCATAGAGTTTCTGTCAAAGACTGGATATATCAGACTAGTTTCTAGCAAAAAAAAATGTCAAAGTAAAAGGAACACTGCGTGTAAAGTTGACTATAACCATGAAATGGATATGGAGTGCTGATGTATAAATGTAGACTGGAAGTTTGATGATTTTTGGTCACTCAAGAGAAGTTTTAGAATCAAAGCTAAATTATTTTAAAATTATGTTGTTAACTAAGTGGTTGTATAACCAAACAGGAAAAAGTTGAGTATAAGCAATGAAGTCACAATAGTACATACATGGCCACTGTTTCAGTGGTTGAATCCAGGTATACATATCAAGACACAAGAACGAATTCTCCCTTCCCTCCCCTGCATCAGACTGATAAAATTACTGTGTTTTTTTGATTTGTTCTTTTCTTGGTGTTGGACATGGTGTATTCTTAGGGTTATCTGGGGATGTTTAAATAACAAATGCACTACTGTTTCAGTGTTCAAAGGATACCGGTGATCTCAAATTTTCCTGTACTTCTCCAGAAACACATTACAGGTTTGAAAACTCATTCTGCAGAAGTGTATTATGGCTATTTAAGATGAATAGGAATGGAATGGAATGGAAAGCCAATCTTCAAAATTATAGTAAAAAAAAAAAAATTTCCCGAGTTGAGTAACTAAATAAACATAACTTGAAAAAATGTCAGCTGACAGTTCAAGCCAAAGTAGTGAATGGATGTATAGAACTTAGTTAAATATGCTTAAATTCTACTATCTCTTTGTGTAACAAAGTTAGACTGTAGTATGTTCACAGTTTCCATTTGAAATTTGTTTCTCAGGTCTGTTCAACAATATTGACAGGCTGTACTTAATAAAAAAGGTAATGCTCCTTGACACTAGGCCAGAACTGGGTCTGTGAGAGTCAGTGATCATTCTGTTAACCAGATTTTTTTCAATACTGTTAGGAATGACAGATGGTTCAAAGAAAGCCTCCAATACTTTGTCCTCATCCTGCTTTCAGTGCATACTTTGCAAGTTCATGAGTTATTAGGAATTCATTTAATTCTCGCAATCACCTTTGTTTTGCCAGCAGCATGTTACAACCGTGAACTAAAATATTTCTGCATTACACTGAGTATATTCCTCAAATAATTCCTGCCTGTTCAGCTGCTAATCCCGAGTTCTACATAATGAAGAGTGCTACATAATCCAGATTCATAACCCAGCCAAGACCACTGTGAAGACCACTAACTTATCTCAAGACACAAATCAGACCTAAGGCCTTACTATACCCTTACTTGATCAAACACTTTCGTAACCGATAATCACAAAAAAACCCCTGCCAACAACGACAGTTATTCTTACATGCTGTAGGCCTTTGTACCATTCGCTATTGCTACGAAGAAAGTTTTTTTCTGTAGGGAAGCCTGTTATAGAAGTTCTCGTAGGCAACGTGGAAGCCAAAAGGTTTGAAATTGGAAGGACAGATAAAATTAGAAGGAATATGGCGCACACAGATTTGCTTGTGGTAAAAAAATACAAACTTGATGAGGGTATAGGACTTTGCCCATTCACATTACTAGAGTTGCATGGAATTTATTCTCAGGAAAGCTCACATACGTTACCAAACAAGACTTAGCTTGAACAGGAAGTCCCTCATTAAATGTTTACACAGGAGATATTTGTTACAAATACCCAACCTTCTTGTCAGTCTTTCATTGACACTCTAAAGATCTAAAATGGATATATGGAGGATAGAGACAGAAATGCATCGAGAACAGGGGATTTCATATTTTTTGATTATGTATCTATTCTACAATACTTTGGGAAATTGCTAACGGTTTGTATAACCTAATACCTGAAAGGTAATTTAACTGAACCTTGAGATTCCTCTGGAGGTCTTACTTTAATGGCATCTATTTGGAACATTACTGAGAAAAATAGTTATACAGTTTTATATTTTTACTACAAAAGTAAGACTTGAAAAAATTAGGCACCTTTATATATAAAGTTACTATCAAAGGTGTCATTAGAACTGAGCATCAACACACCAGACAATTATATATATCCAGCAGACAGTTTTATACAAAAATCAAAAGAAAATGGTTTAAAAAAAAATTCTGCCATGAGACTGACAGATTGGATTTTATAGAAGTACACTTCCTGCTCTTTTAGAATGATTTTAATCTAATTTTAAAGGCACTAAAATCCACGTACATTGCAGTCACTAACCTTATATTAACTCAGCATCAGAGAAAGATGTGCTCTCTGGCTGATGCCATACATGCACAAATTCTTTATGAATTCTGCTGTGACGTTTTTTCAGACCCAGGAGTAAGTTATTCACAAGAGACTGTTTGTTGTAATATCCCCTAGAACCAGCTATGAAGAGCACAGCAGCAGTACTTCCCTAAGGTGTACTCATCAATCAGTAGAAAATAGTTCATAAAAACGTTCATATTTTTCAAGGGAATTTATAAATCGTCTTTTTGATCATGGAAGGCTTTGTGGGCACTGAAAGTGTTTTGCTTAGCATTTTTAAAGGTAGACTGATGGAGTCATGTACATGACCTCCACTGAATTCCAAAGGCACTTCTTCCCTCCTCAACTCTCTTGATACATACTAATGGTTGCACAGACAAGCAAACCACACATACAAAAATTATTGCTTCTCCAGACATGAGCACTCCATATATATTTGAAATGGGAAAAGTATTATTCAGAGGGAAGAGGGCTTTCTTAATGGAGAAAAAGAAAGAAATGTTTCCCCCTTCCTCCCAGACTTAACCTTCATTTTTAATAGTCACTTTTGCACTTTTTATCCTAATAACTGCATTTAACTCCTAATAACAGTGACCATGTTCTGGATTTACTGATTAAATGCAAATTTACTAACCCTTTTGGAATTGAAAGCGAGCAAACGATCTTCAGTCACTACAAATGCACAAGACACTACGTGACATCTGCTGGAGAGTGACTGGAAATGATTAACATTGTTTGCTTTATTCAGGACAGTTTCCAAACACTGGTAGGTTTCGCAATCCTGCCTTTTCCAACAATTCCAGCTCACCTTGCTTGAACTGTTCTGCAACAGCTTCTGGATAAAATCCTAGCGTAGAGGAAAATACATTATGCACACTGATTAATTTATTACATGCATACAAGCATGAAATAGTTGGCCTTACTACTTCTCTCCCAAAGTCCCAGAGCAAGAAGAGCACGCACGGTTGGACTGTCAAGCAGTACTTGAAAAAGAGTCAAAAAAAAAAAAAATGGCAGCAAAACAAGACACCATAAAACCAACCAAGTGGAAGAAAACACACACCCAAAAACCAGATTTTGGTAGCCAGAGAGCATCCTCAAGGAGGGTCAAAGTTCAATCAGACCCAGCTCATGCTAAAGTGGTTACAACTGTCGTAAATCTGTTTAACACAATGTTTCTGAAAAAGACACACAATACATAATTATAATGTATCCATTTTGAAGTTTGATATTTCAGTGACTTTCATTGGCAGAAAAGACACTGAGTTTTAATAAAATGGGAAACCAGAGGAAATAATTCTGTTGTCAATTTTCAGAAATATTCACTTCTTTTAGAGATAAAAGTACAAATGTATTATAAATGTAAATGCATTCACATCTAAAAAGCTAAGACTGTTGAAAAGAAAAATATCAAAGCTGGTGATGCCTAAAAAATACACTTCCTGCTTTGTTTGAGGTGGGGTAATAATGAGGCAAAAAAAAGGAACATGAAGCTGGACCTTTTTATTAAATGTAAATCCTCCAGTAATACTGAAAAATTGGGGACTAGAAAAAGTTTAAGGAATGATTTTACATTGTTATGAATTCCCGTTAACTGATAGAAGACTGCTGCTGGTATATACATTTTCTCTCTTTATAAACAAAGGTGAGGCCACTCTCTACCAATACCTATCAACATTATGCACAAAGTACCATTTGGTGCTACTGGCACCAAGGCAGAGAACAAAAAAGTCACTCATTTGACAAGTCCACACAAGTTAACTAGTCAGATTTTACTTTCTAGAATCTATATTCTCCCCTTTTCCCTCCTTCTCCCCAAAACGTGAATTCAAAAATTCACATTTACATGTGCTGACAATTTTTAGAGCACACTCTCCTGCATTGTTTTCACAGACCGGGCCCTCCTAGCAAATAGTATAAGGTCACAGCATCTAGATGCGATATACTCCAGATTTAAATGCCATAGTAGAGTCACAAAGACGGCTTTCACTGAGCAAGGTCCAAGATGTTCTTGCTCAGGATTCTTCTCTGCAGCTGAGAAGAAAAGCTAAAGCAAACTTTTTCGCCCTAGTATACACTATGCCTCTGCTAGCATATGACATGGCATCCTATGCATGGGTAAGGAAGGTGTGGAAGACTGCCGAAATACTTTTATCACTTTCAAATTAACCATGCAGACAAGAAAAATGGTAGGAAAATTATGCAGTTACAGTAATACAACAGTGTTTTTAAATAAGAAAATGTGTTTGTGTAAATACAGTTAAATATACAACTCAGTGAAAAGCAATGAATTATTATATTTAATAGTAAATAGATCTTCAGCAGGGAAAATAACAAAACTGTATTTTCTAAGAATTTGTGTCTGATTTCCCTCCACTGAAACCACAAATACCTCAGCACCTCCTACTCCATCTCCCTAGTGATTCATTGCCTTTCAACAACTCCAGTTTGTTATTTACTCTGAATTTTCTGTCTCATCAGCAAACACACAAAGTATTTCCAACTTCCTCCAATATCCCTGGAACAACAGGTGGGCAAAAGACACTAACAGTGATAAAGAAATGTAAGCACTGACTGGCCAGGCCATTAGGGCATCAGAAACTGATACATAGTGAGCTCATGCTGCAATCTTATCCTTAGTAGGATAATAATTTCTGTACTTTCCCTGTAATATTGCAATGCTTTATGAAGATTTTAGGGACCCTGTAATTCTCAAGCCCCTCCTCTGATTTCAAAACCAGAAGGAAGGGAAGAAAGACAAACAAATGAACAGAATGCAAGTGCGAAAGTGCTGTCCCTTTGGGAAACAAACTAAAAAAATTTTAAAATATTTTTCCATGGTACAGTAAAAACATACACTATCTCACAGATTTCCTGACTATAAACATATACATATACTATAAACTATAGTTAGCTATAATTTCTCATGAATACATTAATTTTAATAGTACATGTGCAATTACAACAATATTTGATATTATAATACAATATTTGTTGGCTCTTGAATAGAAAAATAGTTGCAAAAAATTTACCTTGTACGTTAACTTGCTCTTTGTATAATTGGGCACCAATAAAATTTTTCGAGTGACCTTTCTTACTTGGCAATCTATCACAATACGATCCTGTGCCAGAGGTTTCTTCCCTATTCCCTTAAGGCTAAAGATGTTTTCAGTGCCAGCTGTAACATTTCGCAGAATAAGCCTTCCCTGTGATAAAGAAAGAAGAAAAAGTGTTTAAGCACAGTAAATTCCTCTTTGGCTGCCAAACCAACTTCTTTAGTTTATTAACCTTAAATCCAGGCACCAAAGCATCCTCACAAGAAAGTGTTCCTATTGAATTTTCTAGTTCTTAAGTAAACCCTGCTGTTAAACAAAGAAGAAAATTAAAGAAAGAAAACCTTTTCTTTTTAATTTTTCAAAATTATTAAAACATTGAAATATAAAGGCTTTGTATAGCTATGTTTTACACTTTTTGGTTTCTTGGAAAACAAATATCCAAAGAAAACATGTTCTCATATAAGTGTTCTTCATATAAAATATAACTTCACTCAATCTGTCCTTCAACTAAAATGTTCTTCATGGTTCTTTGTCATGAAAGGATTCAGGGCTTTTTTCTTTAATAGTTTTGTCATACTGGACTCCTAAACTATGGTGTATTAGGTTAGTAATAAGCATTCAGAAAGATTACTAATGTTATGCAAAACTTTTTTTTTTGTCTTTGGCAATTCAAACATTTGATTAGCAACCTGCAGTCAAAATCTCTCAGCTAGTATATAGGCAGAAGTATGTATACTGCTTCTTGCTAGAGGGGTCAGAGTCTTTGCTCTGCTCTTCATTTTTGCATTTGGAATAGTGACTGCCCTGATGGCAAAAGCAGCTTCTAAGCAGTAGTTTAACTTGTAACAGAAATCATTTTATGAAACAAAGTAGGCATCACAAATTCTTCTGTGATGTATGCATGCAATGAGAAAAAAATGTTACTACTTTATTAGTTAGGTAATGAAATAAAATTTAAAATATGCATTTAAATTCAGACTAACACAATGTACATTTTTTTGATCAAAGTTCAGAATCTCTACAGAGCAGAGATTTCTTACTTCAGCTAGTAGGCAACCTGTCAATGTCTGACTCTCAAGCAGACACTTAATGTTAGTAACTGCTTAAGCACTTTTATAATTTGGACAACAAAGTAAATTTTATTGACAGAAGTATCCTTTTCAAATGCTGAAACTAATTTCCCTCTTACCGTTGTTACGCACTCAGCAATAGGCTTGAACATGAGAGGATAAACAGCTGTTTCACCCAGACCCACGTTTATTAAAGGAGGGCCATAAAAACCCTGTCCTTCCAAAATTGCTTTAAGTTTCCAGTTCTGGCTGGACACGTTACTCTGAAATCAAAATAAAGATGTAAATTAGATTATGCATTTAAAGCTCTTAACAGGCATTTCAGCTTTTACTTACATTTATCACTGCATTAGAGCACAGTACTAATTATACCAAAGTACTGGCCCAGAGTACCTTTGGAGAGAATAAAACTGTATTTTAAAAATTAATTAAGATAATAATAAATCCCTTATTCCTGACAGCCAGAATTACTGGCACAAATACTACCAGTAGCAACACTGTCAGCAGGAGTAGAAGAATATGAACATAATATAGCTAATGGTCAAGATGAAATTTATAAGTATCCTTATAAACATTTACAAGTATCTTCATGGTGCTGTCTTCAAAGTGTACCTCTTTGAAGTATTGACGTGGTGTACTAGCATATATTGCCTCATTTGGCCACTGACTATATTATAGGATCAGTCTTCCTTACCAATTAAGGACTCCATCTCATAGGATCATAGAACCGTTTGGGTTGGAAGGGACCTTAAAGACCACCTAGTTCCAACCCCCTGCCATGGGCAGGGACACCTTCCACTAGACCAGGTTGCTCATAGCCTCGTCCAGCCTGGCCTTGAAGACAGCCAGGGATGGGGCATCCACAAAGGAGTCTCCAAAGGAGTAATCACAGTCCTATGTTCTCAGAAACTGATCTTTCAAGAGACTAATCTATTTTTAAAAATGCCTGTCCTGAGTAGTATGAAAGTCTGTTTAAAAGTATGCAAGAAGGTTAACATCTATCTGAAGAAGAAAATAAACTGGCATTCAAGAGCTTGCCTTGCCAAAATGGAGAAGATCGATCTGATCTATGCAAAGAGGAAGTAATCCTTTGACCCATAATGGGTCAGGCCCACATGGGTCTTAATCCATGGAAAACTGTATATAAACATCAGAGATAAACAATGGATTTGGTAGAATAAAGATGACACTTAAATTCTTGCTTCCTTTGAAAGTCAATCAAGCTCAGCTATCTCATCAGAAAATAAGAACCAGCACCTGTGGTCATGAGATCTAACCCCATGGCCCAAGACCTGAAGGATCATATATCTAAGGTTCAGCTAATACGTATGATTAATGTGTAATTCTTAGTTGCTAAGAGGTAAATTTCCTAGTAACTGAGCACAAATGTCTGTTTGGAATGTTGAGATTTCCATATTGCCTCAGTTTTTCAAAATACTTCCATTACTGTGGTCTCCAAATCTATAACAACACCTACATCATCTGTGGTAGTATACATGAAAGAAAAAAGTAATTAATGGGTATCTCATGCTGAGGACACAACGAAAACGGGGAAAAGGTGACAAAAGATTATTTTTATTCTCATGCTTTTTTTTTTTCCCTCCACAATATCAGGAACAATTTTATCCTTTCGAAAACAAGCTTGACCATTTTTAAAACGGGCAGGTCATCACCCTTTGCTGATCTACTATTTTAAAAGGGGGAGAGAGGAAAAACATCACCACAATTGCTCTTTGGTAAGGAAAAGAGAAAGACAGTGAAAATCTGGGGCCTTAAGTAGCTTTATTTTCAATTATTTTTAATAATCTGACATTGGTATCAGATCCTTTATGTACATTAGTGGTGATCACAAAAACGGGTATCATAAGTATTTATTCTTAATCTCGAACACAAACATTTTTCATCTGGAGAAATGTAGTTGACAAACATGGTCACTTTGAACTTCTACTGTAACAAATCCTTCCAATACACCATGAATTTGTCTAAAAATATCTTCTAAAGAAAGCTATTAAGGTCAACCAAAAACATTAGAAAATGAAAATTAAACAACGATAAAATTCTACTCCCTTGTACTTGTGCATTAACAAACAGTTTTAATTGCTTGCCTAATTCTTACAGAATGTCTGCTTACTTCAAAATCTTATGCAAAGCCTGTTAAGTCAATGAGAAACACAATTAATGCTAAAGGGAGTTGGAATCTTTTCACAGGATAGTAGGTGTTTAAATCCAAGGTACATAATAAGCCTGCATGTATAGGACCTACACCTGGAGAGGCTGAAAGTGATTGCTGGAACAATTATGTTCATCTCATGCTTGTGAGAATTATGGGAAAGTCAGATGTTCAGCCTTAACTCCCATATCAAAAAACAATAATGGATTTCAGATTCAGGTGGGTTCTTATTCTGGTTCTGTCACTTATTCACTGTGTGGCTTTAAGCAAATCACTTGATCATTTTACATGCTCCATTTATAGGGTGTTCCACCTACCATGTAGATGTTATGACAATTAGTTTGCTAGTGTCTGTAAAAAGTGCTTTGAACAATAAATATTAGGTTCAAGAAACTAAGTTGAGCACACTGCACAACCTCATACCTCAGTTTCACTCTCTATGATCACGACTTCCTAGAGTATTTTGAAGTTCAGCCATTTGAATAACAAGCATAACAGTGCTAATTAACAAGATAAAAGTATGGAAAAATTTCTGATAGATGCAGAAGGTCCAGCTAGAATGAATGTACATTAAAATGTAAATTACCTAACTCCTTGAAAGAGTAACACACATTTCTTACACTGAACGTAAAAGAAACCTTGTGGAAAAACTAATGTGCAATCACAAAATTAAGCTTAAGATGTAAAAAACAGAAACAATTTCACATATTTGTATTTGTTCATCAACGTTAGATTTTGCAAATTTAGGGGAAGACATTTATACCAAACTTTGTGACCACCTGTATGAATTCCGCAAAAGAGAGAGAGACACGTTCTGTCTCTCACAAACGCACACATATACACACACAGAGAGTATATGCTCCAACTGGGGTACTTTTTATTTCTTTTCTAAGAAAACAAGCAGGACTTAAAAGCATAAATGCATGACTCCTGCAGGAAATTTAAAAATATATACTTAAGTACACTCTGGGAAAAAAACAAAAAAAAAATCAAAATAACAAAGCCAATCTGTTTAGAAACTCTGTTTGAAGTGAAACAAAACCCCTTACCTTTCTGTGTTACTTTCTTGTGTAATATAACTGCTGTTTTTCATAATGCAACATTCAATAAATCAATATTTAATAAGTAATATTTTAATATCTGAAAAATTGTGTGTAAGAAAAGATAGCACTGTAATATGATTTCCCTTTATTTCTTTACTGGGGTTCTTTGGTTTTTTTCTTCTTAATGAACTAGTTTCTTGCCTATTTTCAGTATTTCACAGAGTATCCACACTATGGTCTTTCCCCAGATATTGTCTCCTTTTTTGACTGTGCTCCCACTCTTATCTACAGAATCTCAGAATACTTTTTCTATAAATTAACTCACTTGTGTACTTCGGTGACTCTAATATCAAAAGGATACATCAAGTATGTAGACCAAGCCATACTTTAAATCCCAGGAAACATTTTACCATTTCTATCTCTCAAAGAATCTCTCCCTTTTCTCTCACTGCTTAAGCTCCTTCACAATCTTTTTTTTTTTTCTTATAAATCAGAAAAGTTCTCTAAATTTTGAGTAATAATTTTTTGAGGGAGATGACACTCCAACCTACACTTCATCATCACTCTCTAGTCTTACTTCTCACGTGTCAATTTGTTTCATATACAAAATAGATATGACAAAACTTGTATGAGATACTGCACATGCTTGCTATTTCTTCTAAATTGTACATAATCTAGTTCTTCTATTTTACTCCTCACCATCACTCCTATTTTTCAGAAATAATACATTTACTCACAGGATTAAACAACTCCTTTTTACACTTTAAGTGGGATAACGTTAAATAAGAGATTAGCAATTGTCAGAACAGAAGTGAAACATTAGAAATAAGATGGTCAAACTAATAATTTACTTTAAGAACTGCCAGAAACTATTTGTCCCAACCACTATTATCTTATGTCCAATATGGGATTTGAGTAATAATGCTCAACTCAGTATTAACATGCATTTGTGCATTTTACAATTCTAAATTTTAACAGTGTTGATCCGGAGTCAAGTTTTTAAAAATCCTGAATCTCAGTTTAGTTTCTAGTAGTAAAGTGAACTTACTATTGGAATATCCTGAATCACTGCCTGATAAGCTGGAGTTAGAAATTCAAGCTCTGCTTCAGCATGGCCTGTATTTACTACACATTCAATCTCATACACACGAACATCCCAGGAGGACTTCAGAAGAATCTGACAGCGGTAGCAACCAGCATACTGAGGAATGAATTTCATAGGAAGCTCAACTGCATCACTTCTATCTAAAAAAAAAAAAAAAGGCAATGTAATTGTTTACAGAAACACTGATTTCACAAGAAGAATCTGGAGAGAGTTCCAATAAACAGTAGGAGAGTATCCCCAGCAGTATTTGCAATTTACAACAAAAAAATAGAATTTTAGGAGTTTTACCATATAAGCATAGCCAATTTTTTTCTTTTAATATTAAAAAAAAGATATATTTAAGCACCGAAACAATTTTTTCTGGTGGTTTTTTTTTTTTTCCCAGTAGTGCAGAGAGAGAAGTATTTTAAAAGATCTATTAAATATATTAGAAAAGTTCTCTGTAAATGTTATAAAAGTATAGTAGTTACTATACTTTTACCAACAGTACCCATGAGAGATACCATAGGCTATACAGTACATTTCTCTAATAGCAGCCCCAATCATGACTGGAATTCTGTTTATTTTAGTAGTTCTCATGAGAATTACTCATTAGACTTTGCCTATGGCCAGTTTTGGATTCAAAGTCTGAGTTCCTGAAAATGTCAGGAGTGTCCAAGTTGGAAGAGGATCATGAAAACACCCAGTTGTCCAATCCACAGCATGTAGGAAAAACTCTCCTCAGTAATCTTTAGAATAGGGAAGAAGCGATACAAATGCTGTCTGTCTTTGGACACAGCCAGGTCAAAGGATCAGACTCCTTGCAATATCTACTAGCCCTTGTAGGACACTTTCCAAAGGAGAAGAGAAGGCACAATGAGGAACTCCAGTGATTGGCCATAGAGTTCCCCAGTACAACATCCCCAACAGTCTAATAAACATGAAAAACCAAATGAAGACTGCAGCTGTAAAAATTTCACTCTGGTCTTATATGTAACAAAGATGCTTCTTTTCACTATTTTCCAAGGTTAGAGACCAATTTCAAAATTTGGAAAAGACAATGAAAAAGGTAAGAGAATATAATGACACAACAAAAACTTACAGATAAAACTCAAAAATAATTGCTTCTCCCTGAGGGGGGACACCTGACAAATTCTTGTGAAATTTCCCTTCTTCCTTAATTTGGCTTATTTTCTGATTATATTTAAGACAACTGTACTCAAATTATATCAGTATCTTCAATGACAACTACTGAATTTTGAAAGTGACATCAATCTTCATTTGTGATGCTGCTCATGCTCTTTCACCAAGTCCTGCTCCTATGTATACAGATCTTACCTTTCCACAGATGAACAGTAAATTGAAGATTTCTTGTTGCCTTGTGTCATCACTACCTCAGTTTTTTCACAAAAATAACTCAAGACATGAATCATGCAGAATGACATTATTCATCTTTCAACATTACAAGGCTATCAAAAAGATTATAAATTGCACCTCAGGTTTAACCCTCTCTGAAATAAATTAGTTTGTTCTCTTTTAAAGACAAGATTAATGGCGTGGTAATTTTTGAATTATTACCTTTTTTTCTGTTTTGTCACCAGCTTATTACGCCCATTCACTATCTTCCACAAAAGTGACCTGATTTTGTCAGTTATGCAAGGAATCGAACTGTCTTTTCCATTCTTCAGTTCATTAGTTCTGTCCCTAAATTTTGCTCTCTACAAGCATTATATAGGATGTTAAAATATTTACTTAAAATTTAAAGTATATTTCAGATATTTGCATTTCAAGATAAAGTAGATGTTTACAACATATTTGAAGAGAGATAATACAGATTACTCGAGGCTACAAAATATTTCAGTATGAGTTTTACATTCTTGCAGTAAATGGAAATTGAAATTACTAATAATTAAGGTTATCATTCACTGAGTTAGACCCACCTTTGAAATGCACATTTTCATAAAGAAATTACTTTTATAGAAAAATAAACCTGACTAGGTTTTTTATGTCTATCTTTATAAACTACAAAAGAAACTAAATCATATGGAATGACTAAAGATATTCTAGGTGCATGCTTGCCTTAGAAAACTTCAACAACATGCATGCTTATAAGATACAGTGATTGTGTATCAGGACATACTTGCTTAGGTGCATATCCATTTGAAAATTAAAATCTTAACATTATTTTAAAGAACTTCACAATTTATCATTACTTACATCATATATATATATATATGTTTACCATTACATGACAACAGCAGTTGATATTTGGTTATTATTAAATGTATACTATAAAGTATTGGTATGCTAGTACTGACATGCTGCTGTATTGCTTTTGCATATCAATTGCTATCAATCATTTACTCCCATATATTTTCTGTCTTTTAAAATACTTTTAGTCCTAGGGTATTACTACCAGTTTCTGCTAATAGTATGATTAGTAACGTAAAGTCCTTTCAAGCCACAAGACTGCAAACAAAAAGCAACTTGAAATAAGAAAATTAAATAAACAGGAAGCCCTTATAAAGTACCGGCACGCTGCAGTATCCATGAATTGTCACATGCAGATATGTGAGATGTTCTACCTCAGGAATTTCAACACATTTCTTTCTCCATTACTCAAAGCCATCACCGATGTCAGGTTACAATATCTAAAGGCACAGCCTATTCCAGAAAAATCCCAAGTTTCCTAGCACTGAGCAGTTGCCTAAACAATACAAGAACTATTGCTACCAGTATCAACAACTAAAGCACTGCAGTGAGTATCCAGACATAGAGAACAATAAGCATTTATCCCAAATTTATTGATACAATGTTTCCCTTTCTACAAGAAAGAAGATTCTATGCATGCCTAAATTTTATTTTTCCAAATTTTGTGTGTACTAAAATAATGATCCTTAATTTCTGGTAAAATTTGATGCAAATTATATATGAGTACTCAGAAATCTGATAACCAACTTCGCCCTTCCAAAGTAAATTTTTTTCCCTTTTCCCTAATCATTCAACTAATTTTTACTTTAGTTTTGATTTTTCAGTCTTTATTTCAACTTGATGTCTATAAAAGTATAGTTCTATTAGGTTTTGTGCATTTTTTAGCTTTTAAGTATTTTATTCTTCTTCCCCTGTTGGTATAATTTGACTGCATCAAATGTTTATTTGAATTTTAATACTAAAAGACATATTATTGGATATTTATCTTAAAATTAGAATTTCTCCAAATAATTCCTATATTAAGCCCTAGCCTGACAGTTGGAACAAAAGTGTGTATCTTAGGAAAGCTTCTACTTTCTTTTTTATAAAACCAAATGGTAGAAAGATTGATCTTGAGTTTGTGTCAGTACTTAATAAACCTCATACTCACATGATTATACAGGTAACACAGATTTGTAATGAAAAAAATCTATGATATGTAGAAATTGCTATGCTTTCTGCATAGAGTCCTTTACAGTAAGACATCTTATCCCTTTAGTAAGTACTTAGACGTAACCTGAGTAGGGCCTCTTTGCCTCAGAGATCACTGAAAGATCAAACTATTCAAGCTTTCAAAGCCTTGAAATAATTACTACAACACTTGCCTGAACCCTTCCTCATTTGTAATCTCCCTTCTGAAGCATGGAAACCAAACCTGGACATGATGTGCCAGTAATATTTTCCCTTTCATAACACAGTAATAGCTTCACTGTATTTTTCCAATTATGCATGCAAGGATCCTTGTTTTTCAAAATGTTCCCCAAAATTCCTTAATGAAAGCATGAGAGGGAGCTGAAATCAGAAAAACACAGAATGGGAAATACAGCTGAAAGCTGTATTCCTCGCTGTAAGACAAGTACTCTGCTACTTTGAAGATTTCTGAAACGCTTTCGGAGACATCATTGTGGGAAACAAAGCCTTTCCCCCCCTTTCAGCCTATGTTATTTCATCTTTGATACATGATATTTTTTAGTATAAAAACCGTATTGTTCAAATAAACCCAACTGCCAAGCGAGCTGCTCTGCTAAGTTAGAACTTAGTTAAAAATGATCTCAGTAACAGGCTATTTTTTCGCATCTTTTCCAAACAGTAGCATATTTTCTTCTAAATTGATGATGCACAGAGGATAAGATAAAGAAAAAATTTCCATGAGACCCTCTAGAAAAAGAAGTGGCTGAAGAGTTTGCATGATCACTGTCATTGCAAAGGTACAATTAGGATTTACTTTCACTGGTGCTGAGCTACAAAAATACATAGATTTATATATGCTATTAGTGTTCATTTATCATTAAAACTATTAATAATCTGAACTAAAACTAAGCTCTCTTAACTAGTCATCAGGTGTTAAAAATTTGTGTTATTACTTTTTTATTATTTACTCCTTAACATTGCATCAGTATTTGGAACAACCAGTTGGAACAACCATAGAGAGAAGACCACAAATGTGACTCTTGGTATTTCAGATTTGTACAAAAAAAAAAAAAACACCAAACCTTTTACACTCAACAGGTTTTCCAATATAGTCCAACTTCGGTTGTTACTCCAATTCTTTCTTGTTCTAGCATTAAATATTTCCTGAGTAATGTAATAATTAATAAATACTTTGTTGAGTCATTAGAAAGATCCAAGATTATTTAGTATCATCTTAACTTTTATCATAGTCTAAGAGCTAAGGAAGAAAAGACAGAGGTTATTCCTTATTTAAATATTCTTGGACACAACATTTTCAGCATATCATTAAGACCTCTAATTATGATCTTCTGAATAAAAAATTAAACCTGACAGCATTCAAAGCACAATTTCATGTAAAAAGGCTGTATAGTTTTATAATCTCCAGTAAACATAAGAAAAAATAGGTTTTTCACAAAATAACCTGTAAAGCTAAAATTTCCCATCTTTTCTGACACGTTTCTGATTTTCATAAATTGACTGAAAACACTCAAATCATTATTTTTATTACCACCATAGTTTACCATGATTTCTTCACTAATGAAAAGAAAAATAGGATGGATTTTTGTTTTGGTTTTCACAGTTTTATCCAAAGATCCATAGCCATTGCCTTCTTTCCCCACCATAATCAGCGTGCTGCTAGACAGGAGCAGCAAATATGCAGGAGATAAACTGCTTATCAACTCTATTAGGCAAAGATAATATAATAGCTTTGACTTGTCAATCATGCTCCTTACTTGCAGGAAGAGCATGTTCTTTTATACAGAAACAGTTCTATAAATTAAGACTCCATGACAGGAAATCTTTAGACAAAGCTGTAAAAAATAGTTATCAAGATTATAAACATATATATGCATTATGAATTCAGTGACACTGGCAACTAAATTAAAAAGCATGTATCTTTACAATGTATCAGCATAAATTTTCAATTACTGTTTTATCTTAAAGATAAATATATCAAGGCAGATATATGCTTACAAAATTACAACTCTGAGCTATAAAACCTCTCAAGTTTCTTGTGTTATCACCTTTAGAAGGAAGACAGGGAGTGCCACTGGGACAGCACAACATTTCTTCCCATCACAGCATTGGACAAATCCAAATATGCACATGATAATAAAATAAAGTTAATAAAATAAATACAATGAGAATAAGCCAATCTTTTTCTCCCAGACCCAGTGATGATGAGAAACAGGCACTGTCAACACCGGAATTATGACTGGCTTTAGAGAAGCAGTATCTTCTAAGCCTCACAAATGCAATGGTCTCAAGACTGCACCCAAGACAAAGATAAACATTGACACTGACAGCCGTACAAGTAAATGTCAGAGTCCACTGGTGAAAACCTAAATCACGTATCAGCATCCTGAGCCTAAAGGTTTAATTTGACAAGTAAGCATGGAGCCTTTGCTCTCTATCTGCATGTTGACCTTCTACACAAACTCCAGGTTTCAGCGAATTTTCTGAAGCTCAATTCTGACCAGAGTGTGAGATGAAGGATATTCCAATACGTTTTCTGAGGATTAACATCCTTCTTCAACACAGCAGTAAGCCAATTCATACACCAGTGCAAGAGAAAAGCCTTCCAAAAGTTTTTCACAATACAAAAAAACTGTAGTAAATACAACTCCACTGAATTCATTATTTCAGCTATCAAGCACACAAGAAACACATTCAGTCTAATATTTAATTCCCTCTCACTTTGCAAGGCCAAAACAACCTACTAATACATACGTAGTAGAAATAGTTATTCAGTAGATACAGCTGGAACTAAAACTATTAGGGTAAGGACTTGTATCATAATTTTTCATAGCCACATTTTGAAACAGAATAATATTTAAATAAAATCCTTGTATGGAAGAATAGTAAAAAGGAATTCTACCACTTACACTTTTTAATCCCATTTGTACCTCACTACTCTGGATGATAAAGACCATCTGGATGATAAAGAACACCAAATGTAATTATTTTTTTATTACTGTACTGTCAGTTCAATCATAGAACTGAACTCTGAAACTCTTAGTATGATAAGAAGATAAAGTAAAACCTCAAAGTGTAAACAGTAAAATGAAAAGATAACAAAATGTGTGTTACTGGACAGTAATGATGTACATTTCCTTTAAAAGATTAAGACTTCATACAGAAAAAAACCCTAAGATGAAGGAAAATTTATACAGCATGGGGTACACGGAATACTAGGATGAAACAACAGAATTACTGATAATGCTTTATTGAAGAATAGATTTAAAGCCCCAGGAAATTGCTTTGGAGGAATAAATAAATAAAAGATTAAAAATAGGTTCCACTGATTAAACCCAGTGCTAAGCGAGTATATGAGAAAACATTTAAAAGTGACAGAAATAAGGACATAGGTCAGACCACAGGTCATGAAAAAAATTAAGACAAATTTCAAAACATAGCATATAATTATCACGAAAACATATATGGTGATTAGAATATTTTAGTAACATTAAAAAAATCCATCTATAGATGATACAGTGTAGGTAAATGTTTTTACTTAGCTATCTGATATAACTACATATATCCCAAAAGAAAAACTATGCAAAGTATTTTTACATCTCTAGCAGTAAGAATGGCACATGCCAAATGATGATTTAAAATTTTATTATTGATTGTTGGTTGTTCTGCACTTTATTTATTGGAAAATGTGGTCATGAAAACATTGTAGCACATATTTCTAACTAAAATAAGAAAAATACTGAGATCAGACCAACATGATAGACATTCATGGATAACATTTTCATAAATTAACAAAAAAAATCAACAACTACCTAGTCTGCAGGTACTATGTTGCTGCTGAAGATGTAGAATTTGGAGCAGAATAGAAAAATGAGACCCTCTCAGCTACGGAATGGGAAGGATAACTATCTTTAAACCATCTGGTTTGATCAGCCTGGAGTAGAGAAGGCTCTGGGGAGGCTACTTCTGAAGATTTGGAGAGACTTAAACTCTTAGGGATCCCAAACAAAACAATGGTGCACAATCGCTGTGGTACATGATGTGATCTTCTTATATACCAAAATTTTTACCCAGCAAACAATTAAAAGATAAATTCTGCACATCATCAAGACGATGGAGATACTCAAGGTGTGGTTCTATGCTCTGATGAGACCAAAGGATCCCTAACAATCTCAGTATGAAACAGAGCTGGGCTGAGGTTTAGACTGTGCCTTTAGGCATCCTGCTAATGGCAGGATTACTAGATGATCTCCTTCTACATGCAGTAAGTACAGATTCCTTGGGACACATAATACTGACACACTGTGCTTGTGCTTGACCAAGCTTGGGAGGGCTGTGCTTGAACTGCTTGGTAAGCATACAGAATTCAAAGTGATCCCAAGGTTGGTTTTGTCCTAAGTTTTATTTTCTAGCACTGGAATATTTCTGTGGTTTGTCTTCTTCAAATTCTTTAAGAATTTCCATAAACTCCTTACAGACAACAAACTCCTGACTTCTGTACTAGCTCTTCTGCCAATACCATATACCGAGACAAGACCACCTCCCTACCTCTTATGATGCTTCTAATTTATCTGTAGATCTTATTGGCCACTTCAGCATTAAGATAGAGCTCACACTGAGGCAATAGTTTTGTGTAACTGTTGGTCCTTTTCATTAACAATTGTTTTCCAAGATCAGGCTCATACCTGGTTTAGTACGCAGACGTTGTTACACATATACTACTACGTGTTTAGTTGCACTCAAGTACATAGCTTATAACTATGGAGCAATTCCAACTAAGTACTCCTTCACAAAATCTGAATCACTACTAACTCTGAGACTTTATGTAATCATCTAAATTACTGATGAAAAGTTGCTAATATTGTCCAACAAGTACTGGTTACTAAGTGGTCACTTTCTGATGATGCTCCAGCAACAAATTAACAACAAAATTTGCTACAGTTTTTCAGTCTGGCTAATGTGTTATTTTAGTTCCATCACAAGCATATGGTTTGGGTTTTGATCAAGATGTCATATTGGAAGTAAGGTAAACATGTTGTATTCTTTTTATCTATTAGAGCTGTAACACTGTCAAAAATGTAATAAGGGTATTTAAGGAGACCTATTTCACAAGAAAATATGTTGAGCGGCATTGATTTTTGCCTTCTATTTCTCTGTTGGCAGTTCTTAAAATACTGTCTGGACTCTTTTCCTGCTACTGCAGCCTAAGAAATTTTGATCCAAGGATTGATTTTAGTTAGCTTGCTTCCACCTTTGTTTTTCTTCATAAATATAAGCACTCTGTCATTTCTACAGAGAAGCAGCTACTCCCACCCTAAGGAAAACTATCACCACAGATAAAATATGTTTTCAGACAATGAAGTTAACAAAACTTTCAGATGAGAACGATGTTTTGCTTCCATCCACAGCAACACCACCTGGGGACTTCTGTCACCATATTAGATTTTCCAAGTGCCTGTATATGTTCCTGTGTTTCCTCATTAGCACAACAAATACACTGAATCCACTGGCACTGTCTTTGTACTGAACACACCTTTGTCAGTTTTCACGCTATCAGCTGGTTATCCCAGCTTCCCTTTCTAGCTGTTCTTTAGCTCACCGCCTCTCTGAAACCACTGCCAAAGCTCCATTTTGTTCTCTGCATCATCTTGACATTTCTACTCCCTCACGCAACTATTTAAGTGTCTTAAAAAGAAAAAATAAATATTAAAACCACTGTGTTCACCGCAACATGATTTTGATTCTGACTTCCCATTGCTCAATTTCCTCTTTCGGAAACTTTTATAATTTCTGTTGATGGATAAAGGAGCAGCAAGAACTAACAGAAAAATAACCACTTTGTCACTGTCATGTAGTTTCCTCACTATATTTTATCAATTAATATTCTAAATTTTTCAGATCTGTTCATTCACATTTCAACTTTAACAATAATTTGAGGAGTTGTTAACCATCCTGTCATCTTGTCAGTTAACAACCTTTGTTCTGAGATCACGCTGGAGGTCTTAAGTCCTTATCAGATTTCTGTGTGCAGGGTTTGCTCTCTTTCCCAGCTGGTATTCCCCTCTTGGACAGTGCAATCCAAAGTATCCACTACACCACTCAACAAGGCCTTTATGCCTTTTTTTAGTTAACCTCTACGTCAATTATTACAAATGCAGGCAATTATTTTTAAACTTGACAACAATAAGATTTTAACAAGGATTTAAATACCCTGTCATTCAAGAAAGTTTCAGTCTCCAACTCATTACATGTATTCTACAACTTGCTTCTAATACTGCAGTAATTATTGTCACCTTCCTAAAGATGTGCCCAGTGACCCTAAAATGTCTTACAGCACAGATACGTAAATCTGAGTACAATGAATCCGTAACAAACTACCATGAGAAAAATAATCAAGAAAAATTAAAAAAAATATTTTTCTTCCAGAAAAGTAACCAAAAAACCAAAGGATACAACAAGTTAAAAGCAAACATACACCGTGTAAGGGCATGACATTCCAATGACACCTGGAGAAGTGACCTGCAGAAACATGCAGAAGGAGCCCTACTGATCAAGAAAAGAAGTGATGAAACAAATCTGTGGATTTTTCACACTGGTCGACTGACTATAATTCAAGCCTTTACTAAATTTGCTGCTGCTCAAAACTACTACTCAATTTTTAATAGCAAAACAAAATTGGTGTTGTTTATCAGATACCTGTTTGACATTACATTAGCTGTGATATAACAATGCCCAGATACCTAGCAGGTAGATAGAAACATAAACTTCATCATTGGATGATTTAGGTTGGAAACGACCCTTAAGATCATCGAGTCCAACCATTAACCTAACACTGCCATGTCCACCACTAAACCATGTCTCGAAGTGCCACATATTCATGTCTTTTAAATACCTCCAGGGATGGTGACTTCCCCGCTTCCCTGGGCAGCCTGTTCCAATGTTTGGAAAACCTTTTGGTGAAGAACTTTTCCTAATATCCAATATAAACCTCCCCTGGTACAACTTGAGGCTGTTTCCTCTTGACCTATCACTTATTACCTGGGAGAAGAGACTGACACCCTCCTCTCTGCAACCAATTTTCAGGTAGTTCTAAAGAGGGATAAGGTCTCCCCCAAGCCTCCTCTTCACCAGGTTAACTCACCTCACATTCCTCAGCTGCTCAAGTTCTTTTAACAGTGCAACCTAGAGTACTTTATACGTTTAAATAAAGCATAAAATTAAAATATAATTAAAATAATTAAAATAAAATTAAAAATAGTAATTAAATTAAAATAAAATTAATTAAAAAAAAAA
>NW_010239421.1:0-634 GCF_000690775.1 Eurypyga helias
TTTAGTAATATACATGAAAACAATACACATTTTAAAAAGTCAAATGCTTATACATAACAAAATCCATAACAAAATGCATAACAAAGTATCCTACATCCAAGATCTTCAATCACAGAGTGCTAATTAAAACTCTAATTTGTCCACATTGCAGTCTATCAAGTTCAGTGGTTTTATGCATATTAATATGCAGGGGCTATAAACCATTTCTAAAATTTTCACAGTTTGTGTGAATTGTATGTATTATTATTTCCCTTCATAGATCTCAATTTCTCTTCATTGTAACAGAAACATAGATATTTCTGTTAATTTTCCATCTGGTATTTGTATTAAAGCATACAATTTTAATCAGACACATTTGTTGCAAATATATCCTATTTTATTTTCTTTTTACCGTACATTAAATCACTCTGAAAATTTTTTTCCATTCACTCAGTATCACTGTTCAAATCCACTGCTGATACCAAGTAAAAATAAGAGCTTAAAGTAGGAATTTGTGCCTTAAAAAGTTTTGATATTTTGGAACTCGTCGTAAACCAGGAGATAAAGAGAGACACATGTGAACCGGAACTGCGATATCTGAGTGTGGTCAGAAATTTTCCAAGCAAATTAACCAGATGTAAAGAAATTTTTTTCT
>NW_010239422.1:0-286 GCF_000690775.1 Eurypyga helias
CGGGGGGGGACGGAGCGTGGCACCGGCACTGGGGACACCCCTGTCCCCTCCCGGGGCTGCCAGGGTGCCCCCCCCGTGTCGCTGTTGGTCCCCGCTGTGTCCCCACGCCCTGTTCTGTGTCTGCGTCCCTGTGTCCTGTCCCACTGTGTCCCCATGTGCCACG
Organism: Eurypyga helias; assembly: GCF_000690775.1. Classification (NCBI taxonomy): domain Eukaryota; kingdom Metazoa; phylum Chordata; class Aves; order Eurypygiformes; family Eurypygidae; genus Eurypyga; species Eurypyga helias. Next base: position 164 of record NW_010239422.1, read on the forward strand.
GTGAGTCCATCCCGATGTCCCGTCTCCCGTGTCCCCATGTGTGTGCTTCCCTATGTCCCCATGTCTGTCCCTCCCATGTCCCTGTGTCCCGTATCCCTGTGTCCCATGTCCCCATGTGCGTGC
>NW_010239422.1:1063-1613 GCF_000690775.1 Eurypyga helias
CGCATCCCATGTCCCCATGTGTGTGCATCCCTATGTCCCTATGTCTGTCCCTCCCATGTCCCCATGTCCCCACATCCCCGTGTCCCCATGTGAGTGCATCCCTATGTCTGTCCCTCCTGTGTCCCGTATCCGTGTGTCCCATGTCCCCATGTATGTGCATCTCCATGTCCCCATGTCTGTCCCACCTACGTCCCCGTGTCCCCATGTGTGTGCTTCCTGTGTCCCGTATCCGTGTGTCCCATGTCCCCATGTATGTGCATCTCCATGTCCCCATGTCTGTCCCACCTACGTCCCCGTGTCCCCATGTGTGTGCTTCCCTGTGTCCCTATGTCTGTCCCTCCCATGTCCTCATGTCCCATGTCCCCACGCGAGTGCATCCCCACCTCCCCGTGTCCGTCCCTCCCAGATATCCATGTCCCTGCGCGTCCCCATCTCTCCCGTCCCCGTGTTCCCCACTTCCCCGTGTCCGTCCCTCACAGGTATCCATGTCCCTGCGCGTCCCCATCTCTCCCGTCCCCGTGTCCCAGCCCACGTCCCCCCCGGCCCCGCT
>NW_010239423.1:0-14725 GCF_000690775.1 Eurypyga helias
CCTTTTCCAGTCATGAGGAACTTCACCACCATGACTTGTCAAATATGATGGATGGAGGTTTTGCAACTCCATCTGCCAGTTCTTTCAGGACCTGCGGATGTATTCCATCAGGTCCCATGGACTTGCGCACCTTCAGGTTCCTCAGGTGTTCCTGAAGCTGATCCTCACTGACCATAGGCGGCTCTCCATTCTCCCAGTCCCTGCCCTTGTCTTCCGTGACTCTGGGACTCTTCATCTTATTCAAAAGTCTGTGTTCCTAGAGTCTTCCTGCCAAATCCAAGCAAGCATTCACATTTCCATCTCCTAAAACCCACTACTGACTTATCTCCTGATGCCACAGGCCACCATCCACACAGGAAAAGGTCTTCAGAGCAAAGCACTGCCCTCTACTCTCGTGTTATAGGTCTGGATGGCCACCACATCAAGCAGGGGCCAGCTCACAGCCAGTGGAAGGGCTGTCCTGCTGGTGGAGGCAGCCAGTGGTCAAGGGCAAGTCCCTTGGGCACCCATCCACCCACTCATTGACATTCCTTTTGGGAAGCAACCAGGCAGAGCAGCAGGAAAGGCACACAGAGCTCTCCTCCACTGCATTTTCCCATTGATTCACAGTAGAATCAGGAGAGGTCAGGATAAGTAGCAAAGGGGAAGAACAGTGGGGTGGGGAGGAGGAGAAAGAGCTTTGAAAAGCCAGGGAACAGATGCAGGTCTACTGGTGATGAGCAGTTGTCAGGCAGCAGCTGGGCAGGAGATCCTGTTCCTCAACTCTTCCCTCACCCCCACTAACTGCAGAACACGCAAAGATGCTGCTGGCCTGACTTCACGGAGACAAGCCTTTGACATGGTCTCAACAGTCAAGGCTGTGCAGGTCCTGTTCCAGCAGCCAAGTTGGATGCAGCAGCCCTCTGCTCACATGCCAAACAAACAGATTTCATTTTCTTGCAACAGTGCTTTGATTACCAAGACATCCTCTGGACATCCCAGGCCTCAGTCTCACTCCTTACTCCATGAAGCACTTCACACCTGCTTTGCACGGCTGCACACTCAGCACGGCTGGTGTGCATTCAGATGGAGGGCTGGCTGCAGGCTCAGAGCCCTTTCCTAGGCACGCCTCGCCTCCTGCGCTGCAAGACTAGAAACAGCACAGGCTTGAACCCTCCCTTCAACTCCCTGTGTGACAAGAGAGTTTTGAGATGCATTGGCAGTAACCAGGGGAAGAGGCAGAGCTGTTACCCTCCCAGCTGCTAGGCAAATTCTGCATGATGCACATGCTGCATGCAGCTCCATGTCACCACACCTATGACTTCACGTACATGAGCTGGTCAGCCAGCTCTGAAAGACCTGGTGGCACTGGTGAAGCCTGCCAAAAGGAAGCTTTTGCTGAATGGTGACCTGAGAGGAATGTGGGAAAAAAAAAAAAAAAGGTTTACTGCTGGCACAAGACAAAGCCTGACATTTCCTTTCAGTACTGAAGCATGGGAAGGTTGATGGAGTTAAGTCACATCAGAACTGGACTAGGACCCCTGACACAAGACAAGTTGTCTGGTCTTTTGAAGCAGCAATAAATGTTTTGTCACTGGAGAAGCAAAGGAAGAGGAAGAAAAAAATGTAAATCAAAGGTAACATTTTCCTTGGGAGTTTAAAAGAATCTTTGCAGGGAATGGTGGATAATAAGGAAGGTGGAATATCTTCTTGCTCATGCAGGAGAGCTCTTGACCTGCCTGCTTCTGCTGAGGAATAAAGTGAATGAGACCCCCAGAAGGAACATTAGATCACACTGGTTATTGGTCTTGTTAAGAAAATAAGTCCATTAAATGAACACACTTGGGCAGTGTGAACTTCCAGCAACAATGAACATGCACAGCCCTCCCCAGTGAACTTGTGCTAATGAAATAAAGCCGTTAGAGGCCCTGAGTGAGCGTATGTCACAGCTGGGTGATGTGTTTAACAGGTCTCTGCTGGACTGCACGAGAGGTCTCTCAGATGTCTGTAAAGCTCACAGCAACGATCAGCAGATTCTCAAGTGATGCTTTTTATATCCTGAAGTGGCTGTCAAAACAAAAATACCACCAGACAAGAGGCCACGCTCAGCACAAATAGAAGAATTGAGCTCACAGGGCTACCCAGCACTTCTGTCTGAATCGTCTCCTCTCCTCAGTTGCTGCGAGGTCTGCCAGCTCATGCCTGCTCCATGCTCCATCATCTGCCCAGACGCCAGGAATTCACTTCAGATGCAGTCAGGGATGCATGGTATGAACAGCCAGTACTGCAGCAGAAGCCGGGCTGCACCCCACGCCACTGCCCTGCTCCAGACCTCCTGGTCTCCCTGAAGCCATCTCCAGCAGCAGAGCAGCTGACTGCGGCCCAGGCAGGGTCCACTCAGCACACGTCGGTTCAGGTCACCCATCACTTAACCTGTTTGAGCTACTCAAAGCAGTCTGAAGGGCACAAGAACTTACACAGAGAAGGAACAATCAGCATTGAGTGAATATTTACTAATGTAGCTACATAAAATCCCCCAGCAAGCTTACTGAAGGCACAACTTGCCTTCCTGTTACTGGGAACAGTCGACCTCTGCTTGGAGGGAACAACCATCCCTAAAATGCAGGTTATTGCAGAACTACATGGTACAAAGCCTGTTTTGCTGCTCTGTGGAGGAGGCAATACCGGGTGTTGGTGAAGCCAGCCCCTTTACAGACCAACACATGACTGCAGGGCCTCAGCACCTTCCCAGCTGGGACGTCCAGTGCAGACACAGGATATGTCACTAGCATTCAGAGGATAGCCGGAATAATTGCCTGCTATAAACAATGCCCTGCACTCACTGGAGTAAGACCATCTCCAGCTAGCTGCATTAGCCAGCCACGAATATTCACTGCTGCTGAGTACTTAAAACATAAGGATGGATCAGGAAAACAAAGTTGTGCATGTAGTAGCATGCAGAAATTACAGCATCCAAAGCCAAACCTGTGAAGATGGAGCCACCCAGAGGACCTTCTTCACTGAACACCCCTTCTCCTCAAAGGAGGAGCTTTCTCAAGCCAAACAAATTTTAATGGTAAAGTTGTTTTTAAAACAAATTATGAAGTCTGTGCTTCTGCCAGTGGTGCTTTCCTCATAGGAACCTCCACAGAAAAGGCAGAGCAAGTGGCCCCTCCCTCCCAGAACACAAGTAAAGGTATTTTTTGGGGCAAGCTGTGTGAACTCACATCATTAACAGGACTACTTCTGGAACACTGACTCACAAGCTTCTTACCAGTTCAGTAAAATTATGAACAACTTTCACAGTAAGGGCAGAGTTCCACAGGTAACTTGTGCCACTAACCTTCCAGCTACAGAATTATCTTGTGGGACCCAACATAGACTCCTGAAAAACAACAGGAACGCCCACAGTTTAAACAAAGATATCTTCATTAAAAAAACCCAGCACCACCAAAACCCCAAAACAAACCACAACAAAAAAACCCACCCTAAAATAAACCCCAAAAATACAGGAGAAAACGGGTCAGATTCTCAAGGCAATTCATGTCCCTTGGAGATCCTTTCCCAGCAGACATGGCTACCTGTTTGCTTGCTCAAGTGCAAGAAGAATCCCAAATTCTGCCCGGTCAAAGGAAACAGCTCGTTTCACGCAACATCTGATACCTCCAAAGCAAGGACAAAACCGTGCCTACTTCAATGCCAAGAGGGAATGTCTTTTCCAAACCTAGGTTTTTCAATAACATCCTTGATGTTCCTCACTTCCAAACCTCAGCAGCCTGGCTTAAGTCTGCCTGGATGCCACTGCTCTTCCTCACACTTCTACCTGCTCCCCAGCTGAGAGAGAAATCAGGGATTTGTGAATATAAAACAATCACACACACACTTTTTTTTTTTCTTTAAACTGGCCATCCGTATTAGAGTTTGAATTTACTGTAACCATAGAATTATAGAATAGTTTGGGTTGGAAGGGACCTTAAAGATCACCCAGTTCCAACGCCCCTGCCATGGGCAGGGACACCTTCCACTAGACCAGGTTGCTCAAAGCCTCATCCAGCCTGGTCTTGGACACTTCCAGGGATGGGGCATCCACAACATCTCTGGGCAACACATCCCAGTGCTTCATCACCCTCTCCAGGAAAAACTTCTTCCTGATATTTAATCTAAACCTCCCTGCTTTCAATTTAAACCCGTTACCCCTTGTCCTGTCATTACAGGCTCTTTTAAAAGTCCCCCCCAGCTTCCTTGTAGCCCCTTCAGGCATTGGAAGGCTGCAATAAGGTCTCCGGGGAGCCTCCTCTTCTCCAGGCTGAACAAGCCCAATTCTTGCAGCCTTTCTTCATAGGAGAGACTTGTAATGTATACAAGTCGTAGGAATTACCTTTATGCTGTCCTCTCAGCCTAATAAATTCAGGCACAGTGATCAGAGTTGGGGAGCAGAAGGAACTTTAGCTTTTCAAAATCAGCTTCTGAAATAAATCAAATGTAGCTTATCCTGCCTTTGGGGAGGAGCAGGGGAGAAGTGCTGAACCTCCAGCACAGATAAAACTAACTCCCTTTTCTGGGGAGCCCTACACATGCCCCAGGCCAACCCTGGCCCTGACCTCCAGCCCAACCCAGGCGGTTTGAGCAGCTGCAGCGGAGAGCAGAGCTGAAGCTGCCCTCCCTTCTGCTCCCTGCCTGCCCCCTCCCTGCTCAACACCTGCATTTTTCACCACCTTTCCTTTACATAAGTTGATTTCTTGAACTATTTTAATGACTATGGTGGGAAAGACCACCTTTACAGGCAAAGAGACAATAATAAATTGCAATGTGACACTGCAGAAGCACTCCTGGTTGCTGGCACCTTTCTCCTCCCACGTCAGCATCTGTGAGATAGTGACGGAGTTGCAAACTCCCTCACAGAGGGGCAAAACATTCAAGCATTATGGCTTCAGGGATCTGAAGTCTGGGAACTTCCCTGCACTTCAGCTGAGCATCCCATGTGATCCCACGCAGGACACAGGAGTTACCAGCACAACCAGGTCAGACACAGCCCTCATGATGGCTGCATGAGATGAAAAGTTAACCCTCTTGTGGTTTCCTTCTCCCTCTCACTTCTTGCCTGGCCAAAGTTGAGACCTGTCAGGGGCTGCCTCAGCTTGCAAGCATGCCACAATGAGCATGAGCACAGCCTTCTGTTTCAAAGCCGTGGAGCCCCTCAAGCTGAGGTGGACAAGCACCACTGGAGCACAAGCTCTGCTCTGCTGAAAGCGGGCAAGATGCTGTCCTGGCACCTCACTGCCAGCCTGCAGCGTCCCGGCAGCAGCTCCTTCCTCATGACAACACAAAGCCCTCCAAGCAAGATGAGACAGGCCCACTGAGGCAGGCAGAGTTGTACCAACACATCCAAAGCAGTGCCTCTGACAGTGTATGTATATAGATTTTTCCTCCTATCGAATAACCCATTTGGAGCTTGTTTATTTGGAGTAAGGCTGCCTTGCAGCTCATTTATGCTCTCTTAATGAGGCCCCTGCAGAGTCGATGCCTCCTGTGCATTAGTTACAGGCTCCAGTACAGCCCATGCTGTACGGAGCATCCTCCCACCCACGCTCCATCTCCGCTCTGTGGTTCGTGCACTTGCTCCCCTGCAACAGGCTCCTGCACTGCCAGCCCTGGCCTGCCCAGCAAAGTGCAGCACAGCAGGACGGGAGGTGCACATTCTCCTGGGGGGAACAGAAACAGCTATGAAGTAGCTGACCACACTGGGAAGAAACAGCCTTTTCACAGCATATCCCTTCAACTCCCTTAACCGGGCTGCAGAATGAGCCACTGTCATGGCTTCACTGGACAATGAACAGCAATATCAGGGGAAGATTGTTTCGTTTTGGAGGGAAAGGGATCAAAACGTTCCATTTCATCTTTTTCCATACTCCAGGAGCTCAGTGCCAGCTGCTCCATCTGCAGCAGCCAGCATAGTCTATGACCAGCTGTCAAAAGCAGCAGCAGAAATAAACGTTGCTCCAAACAAAGGTGGTGTATGTCGACGAGACACTGAAAAATCTCTCACTCCTGTTAGTTGTTAAAGGCACAAATGGCAAATGGGTATCTATCATTCACTATTTCTGGATTAGAAAAATAAGGACATAATACTAACAAACACTAGAAAGACGAATAAAAATAGAGAGACTCGAACTGAAACAACATGCACACAGAAAGGCTAGGGTTACCATATGAAAACACTGAGTAAATAACCAAAAACTCAACTTACCATTAAGGGGTAAAGTGAAAGCACCAAGGAAGAGCTGCTGGTTCAAATAATAATTAACCCTGAGCTCACTTTGGATTTAAGACCACAGCACTAACCACTTTCTACAGCTTTCCCACCTGCTCCCTTTCATCTTTAGTTTGCATTTAGAGGACAAGAGTTGTGGGACAAGAACACCTCTTCGTGTGTGGGTAGCATCTAAGTCTATACAAACTCAGTGCTGTTCAAGGTCTGCAAGCATCACTGTCACAGGAGTTGAAGTACAGCTGAGACAGCTGCCAGAAAACACCAATTTGAACAGCAAAACTACACTGTGGATGTTCATCAGTGACACGAAGTGATTGGCTACAGTCCGTGTGAAAAGGAGACAGAAGTGGACTGTCTGCTTTTTTGGCATCTAGAGAAGAGGTGGTGGAAATCACAAAAAAGCCGCATGAACTGGCAGAGCAAGATATGCCATTTTTCTTCCCAATAAAAACGCGATTTACTACCGCACTGGGACAGGAAGGTAGCTTTCTACAGCCTCAGACAGCACATTCCAGTCTTTGAATTTGCAGGGTCAATGAAACAAGAAGCAGCTCTCCTTGGTGTGGTGCAGGGCAACACGGGACGCCCCATACAGGATAAACATCACTGAGCCTCAAAATTGGTTTGGCTAACATTACTGAGTCAATGGGGAAAGGGAAAAAACACAAGAGCAACTCTCAGGGTTGAATACACTCACGCTGGGCTTTGCATTGTAAATGCAGTGTGCTGTGCATCTCTGGGGATATGCAGTGGTCAGCTCATGCCACTGCTGATCCACAAATCATTAGCCTTGCCCAGGGCTAGGCAGGGCCCATGCTTCAACACAATGTGCAGTGAAAGCATGTCACAGGTCAGGAGTTATGTCCATCTGCCTCACATGCACAACTCTGGCAGCTGGAGAACCCTCCACATAGGCAGCAGACCCATGTGCCGCATGCTTCAGCGCCGCTTCACAACACACCACAAGCTGCTTGTCCTCACTCTAATTCATTGCTGAATCAGTGCTGCAAACACATCAGGTATTACACTTCATTAGCTTGCAGTAATGCATATTTACACACACACACAATCTCTCTGTCGCTTTCAGATCATTATGTTCATCTCAGCTGGAAGAAGGGGTAGTGTTATCACAGCCATAGCTGGCCTAAATCTGTATGAGGACAAGGAAATATTCCTTCTATTACATGTTACCACTTTCCTTTTACACCCTCCTTCCTGCAGTACTCTTTTCCCTCCCAAATTTATAATCCCACCTTGCAAACATCCAACATATGTTGCTTCATATGTGCCAGTTTCCCTTCTCCCTCAAAGTGTGCAACTGATTCATATAATGGAGTTGAATTCTGAATGCCTCAACTTGAATTTAAAGTTCACTGCTTCTGTTTCACATCTGACAAAAGGACTGTGTCCCCAAATGCCTGTTTCTTCCCCACCTATTTTGTGGGTCTAATAAGAGATATTACCTCTCCCTATGACAACCTCGCAAAAATAATTTAAAAAAAAAAAGCACAATGGAAGCACAATTATATTCTCTTTTCTCAGTTGCTAAAAGTGTAGTTTTTTTATGGGAACCTGGCTGTTACACACTTTGGAAGTTCATTTTAAGTCACTGTTTTTGAGATTTAACACATTCAAAATAACCTATCCATCAAACAGGTGGGAGCATCACCAGTACAGCCTGCAAAGCGCTGGTACTGCCTGGCCAGCCTGGTCTGCAGCCACAGAGCACTGTTCCTCTCTCCCCTGCGGACAGGCAGGTCCTCAGGCTCCATGCTGCCTTCACTGCTCACATCAGTGATTGGTGTTCTGCTCCAAAGCAACAGAACCAGTCATCAGGTTGGTGCAGAGAGCCAACAAGCTGAAAAGGCATCTTTCATCAAAGCTGGGACCATACGTTACACATGATTTGTCCAATTAGAAACTGCAAAGACAGCACTGCCTGTGGGTACAAAGAGCAAGAAAACAAGAAGAGAGCACAGTCAAAGGCCTGTATAAAACATTTCAAGTGTGTTAAGGACAAGAAAGCATGGAAAAAGATTTAAGACCAAAACACTCGTAAAATCAGAGTAACCTCTCTGAAGGGCCTGTGGTCAACATGGAGCAGATTTAACATGGACGGACCAAAACACCAGAGTAATGGAGAGCAGAGCACTTGAGGAAAGGGAGGAATCAGCACCAAGCAGTAGACAAGGGCTTCTGACACCTGATTACCTAGAAATATCTCATCACATATCTTCTACCTAGAACATGCTGCGCTTTGTGCCACATCATGTACCATTTTACTGTGACATCCTTGGATGTCACAGATATCACTGTGATGTTAACTTCCAGGGAAACTGGACATCCTGGTGAGAAAGAGAGGGCAGCGTCATTGTACCATAGGCTTTGGCTAAATAAGTAAAAAACTATTCGTACAGATGTCTTCTGTCAGCAGGGTTCCTTTGAGATTTATTTTGAACTATAAAAGACTAAGAAGCAGCATTATCTTGTTACGCATGCATACAAACAGATTCCTGAAGGAGTGTAACAGTCAAGAAAGTAACAAGTAAGTGATAGGACTAAGTCCCCATGCAGCTCTGAAGAAGCCCCACAAGTTCTCTTACAGCCTACCTGTGGGAAATGGGGAGAAAGAAGAAACTGTCACCAGTGAGAACACATCAGATTTCCAATTAAAACAAAACAGAGTATCCAGTTCATGTGGAAGTCTGACATTTTATCTCATGCTGGCTATCTTCTTCAAGACCTGGGTTACTACTGTCCAATAACACTATTTCTTGTTACCAAACTGTTACCTTTCTTTTACATCAGATGGAACAGAGTGTCAGCAGTAAATACAAAAGGCTTTAACAGAAGGTGAGGAGTAAGATACCTCAGTATTAGAGTATGAAATGGGAGGAATTTTGCTTTGGCTTGTGTCCTCCTCCACACAAATCACTGCAATAAATCACAGTAAGCAGCATGAGCACCCAACACAGTTTTGAAACAGTTGTGGTTACATCCCTGTAACGGAACCCTAGGAAAAGCAGAACTTCTCAGTTCACAGCCTGGGTTCAGGCTTCCAAAAGCTGCAATAACCAGTCATGTGGACTCACACTCCTCACTCAGGAGGTATCAAATCGGAGCAGCAAAGGCTGAGTGTAAACCACAGATGCTCTCCAAACAGGGTAGGACAGAAGGACCAGGGATCAAGAGGTCAGATGAGTAAATAATGAGAGGATCCTGCAGAAGAGCCAGGGAAGAAACCAAGGTGTCCAAAGTAGCCATGTGACAATACTCCAACTGCTCAAATAATTCTGGTCTCCTTGCAAATTTAGTAATCTTCCTGGGTTTTCCACATCCACTTCTACAGCAGAAAGAGGAATCAGCTTCAGAAACAGACTAGGAAGCTGGCAAGGTTGGAGTTGTTTTTAAAAGCTGTTTGTTTCTAAGCAACCATTTTGCTTAGTCCACCTGCGTGCCCTCAGGCAGTTCTACCACTACAGGAGCGCAGTCATCAGGCTCTGCCTCAAAGTCCCATTTAAATTTCTTTGTCAGGTGAGCCTTGAATTTTTCAGCCTTTTTCCTTAGGGTCCCATCAACAGCATCACTGCACGTGTAGGAAAAAAACACCTAAAAGAACAGAGTAGAGGTCAGTAAGAACTCAGTCATGGCACAAGCTATGTATCTCTTTCCTACAAAGACATCATCGACGGGGTGCACCTGGAAAAGTTTCAGTTTAGGCCACTGGTAAGGGAACTACCACCCTGGAAACCACTCCAGCTTTGGGGCTACCTGAACAAAGCCTACACCTCTCATCCCACAGCCGAGACAGACAGCCCGCCTTCACTCCACTGAGTCAGCATTAGAAATGTTTGAACTAAGGTAATAATTTTGTTTCAAGCAGGAGTGTATCTCTGATTAAATATGGAATTAAAATATTAATTTTGAAATAGTCTTAAGTGTGATCAAAGAATAATGTCTGAGCAGAAGGGAAAAAAAAATATAGAAGAGGACTATCAGTTTTCATCTGCCACACAGCCAATCACAGCTTGTGTCCAACAGGCCAACAGGCCATCATGCCCATCTTTTTCATGGCTGGATGGACCAGGAGATCCACCTAAGTACTTCTGTAATATGATATCACCAACACCTTATGATACAGCGGAAACTTAATAAAACAACTTTGAAGGTAAGAGAAGAATAGGAGCTCTCTGGAAAAAGGCCAGTTATCAGCCTAGCACTGCAATACCCTTGAGCACAAGGCACTGTAATCTGTACTAATCTCTAAGGGTGGCTCCCCTCCATCATCCAAACACACACAAACTTTTCACAAATTCACAGCTTCTGTTAGCACTGAGAGTTAAAGCACCCGTGTATGATTAAACAGGGCATTTAGCCTCAGAGCTCATCTCTCATTAGCCTACTACTGCTCCTCTTCTGAACTCGTGATCCAGAATTCATTCCCATTGGAAAACACTTGTATTTCAGAGCCAAAGTAAGAAAAAAAAAAATCATTGCTTGATGGAAGTGAAGGTAAAGTGCTCTGGGGAAAAAGCAGTCTCTAATTTGGAAGAGACCTACTGACAGCTGCATAAAACACTGACAGTGACCAGCAAAGTTAGCTGTTTTGTTTACAATAATTCTCCTTTTCCTTGTTCATTCAATCATGAAACTGCCTCTCTATAACAGAACTCCCTTACACAGCAAGGCTGCTATAAAAAAAAAAAAAACATACTTCCCACTTGTCCTCAATGAATTACCCATTAAATTTGTTATTTCATCAATATTTTTTCTTTAAACATTGTTAGGGCTGCATATTCAGAAGAGGTTATGCTGTACGCTTCTTCCTTAGACCAAACTCCAAAAACAGTTGCTGTGTTCAAAGCTGAGCAAAAGCTCACACAGACAATGCACATCGCCCCCCCCTCCCCTTTGCACTTCGGATCCACCTGCCCACACCCAGTTAAGCCTGTTAACTCTGACGCCGTGTACCTAAAGTGACTGGGTAAGGCAAGTCCCAGAGGTTCCCTGGCACTATTACAGCACATCAGGGAACTCCCACAGGAGCAGAGAAACGAACTTTTAGCAAGGAGAGGCTCAGGTTAACTGTAAGGCAAATTTCTTCTTTGTTACTAGGATTGTGGTGACTCCTGCTAGGGCTTAACAGTGACTGGTGAAGCCAGCACGGCCACCTAAAGGCATCAGCTTCTACTGCTTAGGTAAAAAAAACAGACTGATGAAATCCAAGGGCATGCAAGACTCAGGTATCCAAAAAGGAAAGATAAGCAGCAAAACAGGGCGCTTCCAAAATTCCCATCGGAAGGAAAGAATGGCTGGTTGACACATTCTTTGTACTGCTGCAAACTGACAGTTCAAAGTGTTCCTCTGCAAGAGTGCTACAAATAGAGCTAGGTTTTCCAGTCCTGTAATGGGATGGGAAAAAAACACACCACCAAAAATAAAATAAAAATGGAAAAGAAAAAAAATCAAGGCTTTTGTGAATCCAAATTTTAAAAAAAGAGGTCACTTGATTAAAGCAATGCTTCCCATAACATTTTACCCAACGAATTAAAAACAAAGACTTCCCTCCTCACCAAATCTACAGCAAGAACTTGCAGTTACAAGGAGAAATGAAACTGCTCTCTGAGAAAAAAGAACAACTTGCATCAAGCACCTGCAACATAAAACTTACTACTGTTTCTGCTGCGATGAAGTTTCCATTGCTGAGCCTCACCAGTGTATCTGGTTTGGGCTTTCTTCTTCCCTTTTTTTAAACCAAGGTTTGATTAGTCGGTTTGCTGAGCTGTTAGCACGGTTGCAATCAGTGGGAGTAATTGGTTTTCTTAGTGTTGGATTACAGATTGGCCTATGGCTGTCTCAGCAGAAGCATTTTGGACTAACCAGAAACTCCACCTGGATGAGAACTTGACTATAGGAAATCTTCAGCCTTAAGCAAAGCTAACAGGAATGGAAAAGCTTCTTAAATACTACCAGTGTGCTAAGCTCAATAAAGTTTCACTGCAACTTCTCTGCATACTAAGCATACCATTCATGCTGACCAAAGATCAGTATCATCAGTCCTTTATGCCCAAGTTTTGTTGGCCTTTTTTTTTTTTTTAAGAATTAATGGCATTTGGGGGAAAAAAATAAACAGACATCCTCTTGCAATTGCTCAGCCTCTCTTGTAGTTGTTCAGCCTAAGGTAGTCAAAGGCTTTAAATGTTCAGAAAAAGTATACTCCAGTCACTTTAAATGCGCCACTTCAGAACTCTAACACCATACCAATGTAGCAGGCTACTTTCAGCACTATTTCCAAGGAAAGCATAATAAAAAAAGATACAGTCCCCATTATCTGTTGGGGCCATCTTCATTAGCCTTTCCTCTCATTGCCTTATTTTGCTGGCCCCTCTGCATGCACACAAAGTCAATTTTATGCTGCATTACAGTCTTCTAAGCATAGCGTGAGCAGATCAAACCCTCAGATGACAAGCAAATGCTATTTCTTTGTAATTAACACATGGAAAAAGTAAAATATGCATGTGCTTAGATAGGCTCACTATTTCCCATGCAGCTCAACAGCAGCTTAATGTCTTTTGCACCTTCTCCCTGTATCTGCTTCCTGCATGGTCTCTACTCCCAGTCCCATTTTTCAAGAGACAGCTGCAAACGTACCTGTAAGGTGCTGGTTAAAAAGTTGTCCTGGGAGATAATGTCCACAAAAAAATCTGCTGGGATTTCACTGAGCTGGTGATATAGCACAGAAATGAGATTGATGTAAAGCTCTTGATAATTCCTTATGGCATCTTCAGATCGGCACAGGATGTTTAAGAGCCTTTTCCAGTGCTCAAATGCATCATATACATTCCCAATCAGGAAACAGATGAAAGCAAACTGCAACTCAGCTGCACATATTCAGCAAAGGAAAACAAAACCAAACATACATCAGACTAGGAACATATCCAAGGTACATGTCCATTCAAAAACACTGTAAATGATTGCACAAAACTCAGGGTTTGCCTTTTGCGCACGCATTCTGCCCTTCCAGCAATTCTGCTAATAGCAATCAATACTCCAAACACTGACTATTTCCTAATACTCTGCACTTCAGCTGGAGAAATAGCAAAGCATAATTGGGCAGGTCCACCTGTAACTGTAATTATCATCTTTGTAGAGTGACTTTACTGGCAATCAGAGTACACAGCTACCGAAGGACTTCAGTGTCACCCATGTTATAAAAATTACACTCAAGTAAGAAATCAGACATTGCTGTTATTCTGCAAGCATTCGTTCTGCCTCTGCCCGGGTTTCCAGTCACACAGGAGTGCTACTGCCCTTGAAGGCAAGGGCTGTGGGAACACTGGGAGTAGTGAGCAGTACATTAACAGATATTTTTTCCTCATATTAAGAGCCAGGATTCATTTCACGATGCTTCGCATCTGCTATTGTGCCAGAACGATGGCAGCACCATTTCCTAAAGTAATTCCTTCTTTGTATATACCAGAGTTGCCTTTGATAATTCTGATAAAGCATAAATTCTGTGACATTATCACAGAAATAACAAAAGAAGGGAAAAATAAAGGCTTATTCCAAACCTCAGCAGCCTTGAGGCTCCAGCTTGGCTGGGTTCCCAAACCCCCCCTCCACCCTGCCACAAAACAAGACCACCCTTCAGGACCTCCACAGATTTGGTATTTATTCATACCACAAGTTGTCAAAAACAACTTGAGACCCCACCTGGAGTATTTGAGACCCCAGCTGGAGTGCTGCGTCCAGCTGTGGAGCCCCCAATATCAGAAGGATATTGACCAGTTGGAGCGAGTCCAGAGGAGGCCACGAAGATGCTCAGAGGGCTGGAACACCTCTGCTATGATGAAAGGCTGAGAGAATTGGGCTTGTTCAGCCTGGAGAAGAGAAGGCTCCGAGGAGACCTCATTGCAGCCTTCCAGTACCTGAAGGGGCTACAGGGGTACTGGGAGAGGACTTTTTACAAGAGCCTGTAGTGACAGGACAAGGGGTAACAGGTACAAATTGAAATCAGGGAGGTTTAGATTAGATATCAGGAAAAAATTCTTCCCAGAGAGGGTGGTGAGGCACTGGGACAGGTTGCCCAGAGAAGCTGTGGATGCCCCATCCCTGGAAGTGTCCAAGGCCAGGCTGGATGAGGCTTGGAGCAACCTGGTCTAGTGGAAGGTGTCCCTGCCCATGGCAGGGGGGTTGGAACTAGATGATCTTTAAGGTCCCTTCCAACCCAAACCATTCTGTGATTCTATGAAAAAGGCTGGCAAGTAATGGAGACCCTGCGCCCGGGAGCCGCAGCCCTGGCTGTGGATGTCTCCGAGAGCAGGGCTGGCAAACCCCAAACGCTGCCACGGAGGGTCGCCAGCAGCTCACAGCAGAGCTGCCCCCGCTCCAGCCCGGGCGGTGACGGGCTGCTGCCCGGGGAACCCTGCTGGGAGCCCCGGCACGGCCTCACCTCCGAAAAGGGACCAACGCTTC
>NW_010239424.1:0-1614 GCF_000690775.1 Eurypyga helias
CCCCCCTGCCTCCTGACACAGGGTCCATGGGGGTGCCAGCCCATGCCCGTGGCCCCCACCCCCAGTGCTGCTCCCGCCTGCATCCCTGTCTGTTGTCATGGTGACCAGAGATGTGACAGACGAGGATGGAGCCTCACACCCCAGCAGGGCTGTTCACCCCCCCCGGGGTCAGCCTCCCCCCACGCTCCCACGAAGACTGGAGCCCTTCCTCCCTGGGGAAGGTGCTTCCCCTCCGAGGAGCCTCCTCTTCCCGCATCGCTGCGGGGACAGCACGGTGAACACGCTGCTGTCCTGGGCTCGCCCATGGCACAGCTGCTGGGCAGGATGCCCGTCCCCTGTCCCCCGGCATCTCTTCGCTACGGCGACAAGGGTCACCGCAACCATTGCCACGCACGGCCATCCCTGCTGCCCGTGCCCAGCCCGGGCACGCGTCTCCGCTCCCCCAAAATGCCCGTGCGACCGTGGCACTGTGGCATCCTCACTGGGCCCCGCTACCAGGAACTGGTGGCAATAAGGAAGGGGGAGACATCCCTGACTGTGTCGGTGACCTTTGCCGGTCCCCCACGCCGGGCGGGGTGCTTGGGGAGTGCAGCAGTGCCAGAGGTCACAAAGTCCCCTGGGCCACGGCTGCCACCGACACGGAGCAGAAGTGCCATTTCACGTTTCTTGGCAGGGCTGGAAGTGGCACAGATGGAAGCACCAGAGCTGGTCCCTAGGCACATCCCTGTGGCCCCCAGCTCCATGGGGACAGCCCGGTGCTCCCAGCCCCGGGTGACAGCACTGATGGGCTCCTGGACTTGAACTGGAGAAAGCCCCGGATCCGGTGGCTGATGCCTCCTGCCTCCTCCAAGCTCCCTGCCATCCAGCTGCCGCCTGCCAGGCCACGGATCCCATTCCTGCCAGGCCCTGGGGACAAGCAGGTGCTGCCACGCAGGTCCTTGCAGAGCCTGGGCAGGACATGACCCACCACGAGCTGCTTGTGCACACGCAGGGCGTTTCTCCACCATAAAACCGCTCGAAGCACCAGTGACTGCCCGGAAACCCCTCACCAGAGCACCTGGGGCTGGCACCCGAATCCCCACCAAGCGTGGGGGGGCTCAGGGACAGCATCCAGCTGTGGGGCTGGGTGATGGCAGGCAACCCGGAGCATCCCCCACATCTGGGCAATGCAGTGCCACCCCCACCAGCAGCCCCACTGCGGCTGGGAGCCCAGCTCACGCCCCCTGCCTAGACCCATATCCATCTTGGGGGGGGGAAACGACACGACACCGCCGGCCCCCAGCCCTTGCATCATCTGCAAGGTGTCCCAGCTTGGGGGTTGCACCCCAGGTTTGAGGAGCCAGGGCAGGAAGGGCTGCCTGCTTCCCGCTCCCACAGCTCCTTCCCACTGGAGCGGGCTTTGTGTCGGACAAAAGGCTGCAAAGGAAGCGAGAAAGGAGATTACGTGGCTGCCAAAAGGCGGATAACGAGGGTGGGATGAGAGCCAGGGGAAGGAGGGCACGTGGTCCAGCTCACCATGGGGGATACAACCTGCACTGGCAGGGGGGGGGGGGGGGGGCCCTCCTGCACTCCACCCCCCCGCCCACCCGCCCATACAGGTCCCTGGTGGCTCTT
>NW_010239424.1:1650-3226 GCF_000690775.1 Eurypyga helias
CCCAAGGAGGTGCAGTGCCCTGTCCCACCTACAGCCCAGCTGTGCCGCCATGGATCCAGCCCTCCTCCTGCCTGGTCTGGGTGAGGGGTCCTCTCACACCCCCAAACCCCAGCCAGCCCCACAGAGCTCCCTCCCACCCCATAGCCAAGACAAGCAGCTTCCCTGGATGCAAGGCGTGCACAGATGCAGGGGTAAGCGGGGCCATTCCCAGCGTGACCCCTCTCAAGCCTTTCCCAAGGAACCCACCAGGCTGGAAACCCTCCTGGAGCGCAGCATTGGCCCTGCTCACATCCCACACAGCCCATCTGCTCCCTTCTCACTTACCCCCGGCCTCGCGTGTGCCACGGCCTGCCTGTCCCTGCCCACGGGCAGTGGCACGTGGGCTTGGCGACGGGAAAAGCAGGGCACATCTCAGCGTGGGCCTCCTGCCTATTTTCCCAGGCGCTTTTAGCAGGAGCAGAAGCCGTCACATGAAAAAGTTCAAGCTGGTTCCCCAGCAAAGGCAGGGATAACGGCACTGCCTCGGCGGGCACTGCTGCCCCAACCTTCCCCATCTCTGCTCTGGGAAGGGGACAGCGGGGACCTGCAGAGCCCGGCACAAAGGGAAAACCTTCCCGAAATAGAAGTACCTGCCCTCTCACATGGACCAGTCAGGCTGATGTTCTTCTGCAGCACCTTCCCGCAGGATCTCAGGCCGTGGGGATGCTAGTGCGGAGAGAGAAGGACCACAGGGCTGTCTGTAAAACCCCACTCTCGCTTCCTTGAGGCACTCGGAAGGAGATTCTAATGGGGCTGGAAATTGCCACTCAGATGAGGGGGTCTGGCTGTGCTGCGACCCAGCACACCCCTCGAGCAGCGGACCCTGTGTGTGAGGGAGCGGTGGGAACAGGGCTGTCCATGACGGGGTTGTCCTCTCCAACCAAACAGCCTGGGCCTGGCATCATCACCGATAATCCAGGGTCAGGGCTGTACCCACAGCTCAGACAAGGAGCAGCAGCTCCAGCCTGAGCTTAAATAGTCCCAAGCCCCAGGTGACTGGGATGTGGAGCCCCAGGTGACTGGGATGTGGGGTCCCAGGTGAGGGCACTCGGGGCCAGTGATGGGATGATTGCCATCACTGCCCTGGCAGTGGAAATGGCAGGAGGAGAGGGCCAGGGCAGGGCTGGGGACACAAACAGGGCTCTGGGGGGAGCACTGGGCCACTCTCATAGGTCTGTCCTATGGCCGGTCCCCACTGGGGTTGGTTTCCCTGCCCCTTGTTTGCAGAGAACCCCCAGGGAAGGGCCAAACCGTGGGGCAAGGGGCATCCCGGGTTTTGGACACCTATAGACACCCACGAGCCCCCCACGACCCCCAAAATAGATGCAGTGGCCACATGTGTACCTACACGTGCACACACATGCACAGGGACCCACACATGGGGGGCTAAGGAGACTGGTAGGGGCTGGGGCAGGACCGGTGTGGATCCAAGGAGGGGATCCCAATGCAGGGAGCGGGTATCTGGATGGATGCTGGGCGAGAGGCACAGGTGGGGGGCTGGGGACGACCTGGCTGGAGGGATCCGGGGTGGGAAGCA
>NW_010239425.1:0-211 GCF_000690775.1 Eurypyga helias
TTTTCTCACTCCCTCCACAGCACAGGGTGAGCTTTTTTGGCCATAACAGGGAGTTATGACCATCTCTTATAAAATATTTGTCTTAGTATCAGCAGCTGCAAAGAAAGAGCAGTCACAGAAAAGCACCAAATACGTCAAATTGAATATTGAGTGAGTTATCAGTAAGAACAAGGTGAGCTCCCCCCATGCCTGCTGCTTCCTGGGAAGTCTC
>NW_010239426.1:0-581 GCF_000690775.1 Eurypyga helias
GGTGTCATGGGTTGCAGGAGGAGCTGGGGAAGGGGGGAGCCCGCTGGGTCACGCAGGAGGGTGAGGAGGCACACGGGCAACCCGAGATTCCTCCTGCCTGTCTGTGCCAGAGCCAGCGTGACTGCTCCGCAAGGTTAATGGGATCTGTTGGGGACGATAAGGAGGCTGCGAAGCAGTAAAATGTTCCCAAGAAGGCAAACTTCCTCATTCCTGCCTCGAAAGGGAGATTGATGCCGAGCAAACAGCACCCGGACAAACAAACGCACTAGAAGCAGCAAGTTCTCGGGCGCAGACAAACACCGCGGGGGCCCGGGCGGCTTCCGTGCAGGGCAAGGCTCTCCTGCAGGAAGAGCCACGCTCGGAGAAACGCTTCCAGCCGGGGGCTGCCACATAATGAATGAGCAATGGGAGTCAGCGAAGGTGCCAGGGATTAGCCAGGATTTAGGGGCCTGGGGGACCCGGCCAATTTGCTTTAATTGATCATTAGAACCAGCATAATCCCTGGGCAAATCAGTGTGGGAAATGCGGGCGTCCAGGCTCCGGGAAGGCTTTGCTGGGGCTTACGGGAGGGCACAAGTCGC
>NW_010239426.1:660-979 GCF_000690775.1 Eurypyga helias
TACACCTCCGCTGCGGTGCCCACAGCCTGGCTCTCTGCCCGCACAGCACAGGCAAGCCCCCTGTCCGGCAGCACTTGGGAAGCAGCCGAGGGGCGGAACAGGGATTTGCACCCTGGGGAAGGCTGACCTCTCCATCCTGCCCCCCCCTCGTCTCTCGGCCACCCCAAAGGCCGCTGCCTCGGGCCGTGCCTGTCCGGCAGCACTTGGGAAGCAGCCGAGGGGCGGAACAGGGATTTGCACCCTGGGGAAGGCTGACCTCTCCATCCTGCCCCCCCCTCGTCTCTCGGCCACCCCAAAGGCCGCTGCCTCGGGCCGTGCC
>NW_010239427.1:0-409 GCF_000690775.1 Eurypyga helias
AAGGTTGAGCCCCGAAGGGCTCTGCGCTGCCTTACGGCACTGCAGTACCCCCACCTCCACCCCACAACCCCCCACCCAAACACCTCAGAGGCAGAACCCCCCGTGCACCCCGTAAGCCCTGCTCCTGACGAGCGCTGCCCTTGCCAGCCGGGAGCCCCGGGACAGCGTCCGACACCCAAATCCAGAGGAAAAAGGGGGACGAGCCGGCAGGGAGCTGAGCCCCTCACTCCGTGCCCTGCCTACCTGCTCGCACAAGGAGCCCCGCACCCCATCGCACCCCCTGGCTAATCAACGCAGCGAAAGGAAAGCAAGCTGGACGCTACAGTGCGCGGATGAATTAATTCCACAAACCTCATTAGCGCCGGGTCTGACTCAGTGTCCAAATCCTCTGCTGCGGGCTGGATAACAG
>NW_010239427.1:569-884 GCF_000690775.1 Eurypyga helias
CTTCTCTCTTTCCGGTTAAACGTCAACTTCCAGGCCGGCGGGGAGGGCAGGCAGCCCGCGATCCCACGAATTTCTGTACCCTCCAGTCAAGCGCCGTCTGCTGCTCCCGCCCCCCTCGCCGGCCCGGGGCTGCTGCCTCTCCCTCCCGAGGGGCTGGCGGGGAGGAAAACGGGGGTGATAAATGAGATGGGATCCCAGGTGAGGAAGCTTTATCCCAGTGGGGCGGGAGGAGGGGGTGCCCGTGACGCAGAGGTTGGCATTCCTCCCTCGCACACCTGGCCAGGCACGGCCCGCGCAGCCGCCCGGACCCTCCCA
>NW_010239428.1:0-255 GCF_000690775.1 Eurypyga helias
GGTGCGTTGCAGTGGTCTGGGGGGGCTTACTCTGGGCTGGGAACAAGGGGCGCCCCTTTCCTATCACACATGCTCTTCCCTCTTACCCCCTGCCTCTCTCTCCTTGGGGCTCCCTGCTGTCCCAGCCTGATGGATGCCGCTCCCTTCATTCCCTAAAACCCCATCCTTCCATTCCTTTGGCCGGAACAAGTCACCCGTGTTGCAAAGACCCTTCCCCAGTGCTGGGAAGGGGGTCCCTGGGCCCCCATGGGTGCT
>NW_010239428.1:344-1333 GCF_000690775.1 Eurypyga helias
CGCCGGTAAGGGATGGCTCCGGCGTCGCGGCCTTTGCTCTCTGCCCTCCCCCAGCGCTGATCAGAATCCGGAGGCATGGAGCGAAATCCTCCGCAAATGCTACGGAGACCCCAAAAAGCTGAGCCGGCGGGAGGGCGGGGGGACTCGGGGTGATGCGCGAGGCGACGTTGCATCTCTCGGGCACGGGGTTTCTAGCTGGGATGATGCCCTCGGGTGGGCTTTTACGAGTCCCCTTCCACAGAGAGACCCCCTGAGGGCTCTCAGACCTGTTGCTGATGGGGAGGGGACTTTAAAACCACAATCTGAGCGTATGAGAGCCGACCACAGCGCCACCCCACGAGTGTCAGATCGTCCCGTGGCTCCCTGCCCACGCGCTCCTGCCCTTCTCTGGTACTGCCCCCTGTGAGGGGGGGTCTCATCTGCGACTCCCCCCTGCTGAGGGCCTTGGTGTGACAGGGAGCACAGCTAACCCTCCAGCAGCAGCTCCTTGGGGCAAAGCATCCGTGCAACACCCCAGCCCTCAGCAGGGTGGGCGAGGGCAGGGGCTTCGTGGGGCGAGGGAGGGTGACGCCTGCTTCCGCTCTGTCCTTCCAGGGCTGCCTCGAGGCTGGGAGGTGGACACCACGCTGCACGGGGGCTTCTACTTCATCAAGTAAGTGAGAAGGGACTGGAAGGGGGGAAGTTTGCGCCTCCTGCTCGCAAGCACCGTCGCATCCTCGGAGGAAGCTGCTCCCTGGGCTTGTCCCTGCCCGGAGGCAGCTGCCACCGAAACGCTTGTGCGTGCGGCCGGGCTGCTGTAATCCAGCTTCATGGAGCACCAGGGCAGTAAAGACGCGGGTCAGGAGGCTTTGGAGCGTAGCAATGGCTGCAGGATGTCCCAGGGTCTGTGCTGCTACTGCCCATCGGGTTTGGGGAGAGGGGTGGGTGCCTGCGGACCTGCTGTGGCTCGTCCCACGCTGCTGCGGACGTGGCTGTGATGGTCCCACGGT
>NW_010239428.1:1389-1714 GCF_000690775.1 Eurypyga helias
GGGGTGTGGCCGGGGCCGGGTGTCGGAAGCTGCTCAGATGCCGCGGTGAGCCAGCCCCGCGCGCTCCAGCACGGTGAGCTTGAGCAGGGGACTGAAGCCTGTAGCGAGGCCGGGCTGGGGTTCCCCATCCCTGCGTGGCCAATGTGGTCCCTGATAGCAGGGATCAGGCCCAGCGCTGGGCTGTGTCTTGCACCTGGATCCGACAACCAGCGCGGCTGGGACCGGTGAATCTGGCCCCATCCCTGCACACCATGTTGCTCCTGTGCCAAGTCGCTGTTTCCATGCAAATGTCTCTTCTGAGGGCTCCATAGCTCCCGGGGGGGTG
>NW_010239428.1:1922-2232 GCF_000690775.1 Eurypyga helias
AGGCGTTGCTCCGAGAGCCCCCGGTTCATCCCGGCAGGATGTTTCCCATTGCCTCGTCCCCGCTCCCTGCCTCCAGTCCAGGAACCGGGACCCTGGCAGGGGGGTGTTGGTGTCTAGACAGGCTGAGCTGCAGGCTGCCGCCTCGCACGGGGCTCCAGGTCCTGCTGGGTGAGGGTGTTTCCGACGGGATCTTTGAGCCCATCCCTATCTGGGGCGCTCGGAGGTTTCTGTGTGCTCAGACAGCCGTAAACCCGGCGAGAGCAAAGATCCCAAGGTGGGCTGAGGGCTGGAGCAAAGCGCCAGGATTATC
>NW_010239429.1:0-17615 GCF_000690775.1 Eurypyga helias
GGTCCCCGAGCGACGTGCCGTGATTTAGCGGGGCGGGGGGCAGGCCGGTCCCCTCTCTCCCACCCGTTTTACACGGCGCAGGTGGCCGAATCCACCTCTCTCTCCCTGCTAGATGAGGAGGTGAGCCCCAAATCCCTTGCTGGCTTCTGTGCCGCGTCCGCCCGGCGTGATGCTCCGCAGCCCCCTCCGCCCCATCTGCCAGCCCCTCGGAGTGTAATTAACTGAAATGTGTTCAAAAATAGAAGTCCGGTGGGTTTCACCGTAATTTTACTTCCATACTTCAAAATTATAAGCTGAAGCAAGAGCTATTAATATCTGTCGAGGGTCAGCCCATGAGGAAATGCCCCCGAAGAGCTCCTTCTGCCTAAAGGGACTCGGAGTGGCACCGGCGTTTCTTCTTTTCATATTATATCTGTCTGAGTCCTAAATGTCAGCTTGGAGAAGGATAATAATTAGCACTGTTCAGAAATTTAATTAATTGGTCAACCAGCAAGGTTACTGCCATAGTGTTGTTGCTGTTCTTACAGAGGTGCTTGTATTATGGTGGCATGGAAAAATACTCTTCTTACTTATTTTTTCGCAATTAGCTTTCTCTCAGAAAGCTGTATTCAATCTAGCAGTTCACTGAATATTTCTTAAATAAGGCCATCTCAGTGTTTAGTACCTTTTAAGTTTATTCCAAACAGCTTAATGTGTGCCTGTACATCACAAACACTGTTTGCTGAAGCGTGGGCAGCTTTAGACCCTGCAATGGGCCATTGTGGGAAGTTAACCCTAATCCAAATAATAGAGGAAGGGTAAATTTTGGTTAAAGATGAATCACTGCTTGCACAAAAACTGCTTCTGCTCATACTCTGCCCTAGAAGGTCAGGTCTTGGTGCAATTTGGCATACTTCTCCACTGTCTTTAAAAAGCCTAATCTAGTCTTAAATGGAGGTGCAGGTGTATACTGAAATCATCCCCTGTTGTACTCACCCATCCCTTCCGTGAGCAATCAAGATAAAAAACACAAGATGCAAATTTTCTAACTTGTGCTTAGTAACTTAACCTTAAATTGTTCAACAAGAGTTTTTAAACTGAACTGAGTAAAATTAGTTACCCAGTTTCCCCTCCACAATACTGCTTGACTCCTCTGGGCAGATCTCTTAATTTGAATTGTGGAAGTTAGAGATGATTTATTCCTCTGGTATATAAAAACAGTTATAATTCCTTTATACCATGCTGTGATAACCACATTGTGATTAACAAATAGCATAAGGAAATGCCTAAGACCAAAACTGCTTTATTTCCCATATGTCTTAACAGCTATTTGTATTCATTTTTTTAAAAAGGCATTTTCAAAGCATTATATTTTTATTTGGTATTTCTGAGAATCTCCCTAACACTTTGAAGAGTTCCCGACTGATAAAAACACACTGTTGTGCCATGTTTTCATACAAACCTGTAGTTCCACAGTCAGGCACAACAGAGGATCGCGGGGCTGTCCATCCTTTCCTAGGACACTGGTCATGTTCTGAAAGTTTTTTCCCCCCTCTTAGCTTGGAAAGATGGATTCTGTGCAAGTGTACAATGGTTGCAACAAGCTGCCAGGAGCAGAAAAAGCATGCTGCTCTGATTCATCATCTGCAGTATCTGGAATGTGATGTAATCCCTATTGTATTCCCCACATTTTATGTGTTGTTTCTGATGCTCCAGCACAGGCTTTGTTTTTCTAAGAGCCTCATGCTGTCAGGGAGAGAGAAGCCTTCACATTAGGTTAATTTATTTCTAATCTTCCTAGTTCAAATAAGCTACATAATGTCCCCATTGGCCTGTATTGTCTGGAGCAGTGCTGTAACCCTTCCTCGAATCCTCCTTTTCCCCGCTCATCGCCTGGGTCATCAGATCTGTATCTCCATCTCTGCATCCCCTCATTTGTATACTGCTGCTTCAGCACTGCAGCCCGTGTCCAGTCTTGCCTGGTTTATCTCTTCCCTGTGGCCGCTACAAGGCTCATTTTTCCAGGCTGCAGCTCCATCTCCCACATCGAAGCGTGGGTATTGATGTCCTCCCGGCGAGGGCCGTTTTCCCCCTTGTTTCCAGCTCCAGCTGGAAAAGCATATTGCAACCCCACCCCGTTGCATTTACTTGCAAATACCTTTTTGACCTAACTTCTGCACATGAAAGTCTTCATCCATCCCCTTCACCTCGTAAAACTCCTGCCACAAGTCTTAAAAACAAACCTCCCGCGCCTGGACCACTGTCCCCTAAGGTGCTCACCAACCCTCCATCTTTGAGACCTCCTGGGAAGCTTTGCTGTTCTTTTCCTACCTATACCTCTTGGTTTCTGGGTTTGTTGGGGTTATTTGATCTTTTCCCCATGATATTATCCCATTTGAGAAGCATATAGATTAAAACATGACCAAGAAAAATGCTCGAGTGCTGTAAACTCATTTCAGTTATAGAAACAGACGATGCCGTGCCGGCCCCGTTGACCTCCTGGGCTACATCTGTGCATGATAAGTAGGTACTTGCGCCTGGATTCCCAAATTAAACTGCGCATGGAATGGGCTATGCATTGTGGTACCCATCTAACTCCCCTTGTGCGAGTCAGCGGCTGGCTGTGATTTAAAAGACCAATCTAGAAGATGGAAAAACTTCAGCGCCCTCCACGTTTCTGTTTGAGCCTGCTAAATTATAATGCAACCGAAATGTAATTACATCCCGCACGGAGAATACCAAGCATGGAGGGAGTGATATGAGTTTACTGGTTTAGAGCAAGCCATCATAAATTTAATTAAAATGGCCTCATGTAAAACATGCACACATGCAACAAAGCTATGTTTCGGTGCTCAGTGTCATTTCCCCCTCCCCCCCAAAAAATAGATTTTTTTTTTTGACTGAGCTGATTTAATCCCCTTAAACTGCAAGGAAAGGTTTGACTAAAATAAGTCTGGGGCTAGTATGTTTTAATAGCATCTACCTAATCAGCTCAACACTTTAAAAGTGATTTTCCTTAAAGCTAAATGAAAAACATCCCCTTAGAGACAGCATTTCCTCACGTACACACACTATTGGCTACCCTTTTGCCTGCTCTGTGCCCACACAAATGGCATTTATCCCCCAATATTTAAGAATTATCGGCCACAGTCACAGTAATAAGTGAGGAAACCCTTCACGTAGCCCCCCAGCAGCTTTACTGTGCATTTGGGCAAAGGTGCATCAAGGCTTAGGAAAAGGGAGCTTACCAGTTCACCGTGAAAACCTATTTAGCAAAGCCACGCCGTGGTATAGGGATGCGAAACGCGAGTTCTGGCTGCCAAAATGCCTGCTGGGAAAATACTTCGCCACTCACACCCCAATATCTCCCCAGCTTTATTAGAAAAATATCTATTAAGGCTGCTGCTGCTTCTGATGGTTTCTTGGGAGCTTTAGGTTTAGTTGAATGTTTCACAAGTTGGGGTGCAAACTGCCTGTTTGCAGGCTTTCCCAGGGCAAGAAAAATATTTTTCATTCTTCTTGTGCAGTTGCTGCTGGGGAGTCCTGGCCCTCAAACAAGGAGCTGAGTGGTTGTGGTACCCGTGAACAGCTCAGCTCACCAGCTAGGGGAAGTACAGGAATGCTGATGTAGCAGAGATGTTCTTGGCTTTGCAGAACTCCTTCATTATTGGAGCATTTCTCAGAAATCTGCACTGGTCAGATGTAGTTAAACTCCAAATCCAGGTCAACTTCTGTTGTCTGGGCTCAGTGTTTATTACAGGCGTTTCTTCTCTGGGAAAGATGTTGGACCTTGATTAGCCTTACAGTGCCCAGCTTTGTTGGCTTATTTCTCGCCCAGTTCAGGTGTCACCACTGCCTAGTTCTGGTTATGTAGCACTGCAGGAAATAATTTGTGCATCAATTGCTAAGTAAACACCAAGGCTGTTTGGGTTTCCCCTCCATTAAGCAAGCTGGAATGACTCAGAAAACTATTAACAATGCTTTGTGATATTTGAGTTCACTAGAAAGTTGAATAAAGGTTGAATATTCTCTATTAAGATTAGTCCTGCATCTAAGCATTTGAAAAAAATCATCATAAGCATTTACAGGATGTAAAAGATTTTTAACTTTTCTAGAAGGCTTCCCTGTCTCCAGCCCTGAGAAAGGACTTGTTAACACACATCCCTTAAGAGCTGTTTTTAAGAGAGTGATGATTGGATGATGGGGTCAGTCTTACCCAACCTCTGCTGGGAAAGAAGGGATCTTCAGGGACATTCCTCCTGCTCCTGGATTCCTTCCTGCTACTGTAGGAAGAGATGCAACATGGAAGAGTTGATGCCCCATCCCTGGATGTCTTCAAGGCCAGACTGGATGTGGCTTTGAGCAACCTGGTCTAGTGCAAGGTGTCCCTGCCCGTGGCAGAGGGGTTGGAACTAGATGATCTTTAAGGTCCCTTCCAACCCAAACCATTCCATGATTCTATGATTCTAAGAGAGTTCTGTAATAACTTATGGTGGATGGTTAGACAGCAGCCACATTAAAAAAAAAAAAATCATATTTTGTGATCTAATTTAGCCTAAGTGTCAAGAATATACTCTGTTTATCTGGGCTTTTTATAGAAGAGCAAAAAGTAAATCCCCTAGCCGGGAAAAGTAAGTATTATTTTTCAGTATGCATAAAGATATTGTTCACAGAATCACAGAATTATAGAATCGTTTGGGTTGGAAGGGACCTTAAAGACCATCTAGTTCCAACCCCCCTGCCATGGGCAGGGACACCTTCCACTAGACCAGGTTGCTCCAAGCTTCATCCAGCCTGGCCTTGAACACTTCCAGGGATGGGGCATCCACAGCGTCTCTGGGCAACCTGTCCCAGTGCCTCCCCACCCTCTGCAGGAAGAACTTCTTCCTGATATCCAATCTAAACCTCCCCACTTTCAGTTTAAACCCATTACCCCTTGTCCTGGCACTACAGGCCCTTGTAAAAAGCCCCCCCAGCTTCCTTGGAGCCCCCCCAGGCACTGGAAGGTGCTATAAGGTCTCCCCGGAGCCTTCCCTTCTCCAGGCTGAACAAGCCCAACTCTCCCAGCCTGTCCCCATGGCAGAGGGGCTCCAACCCTCGGAGCATCTTTGTGATCTGTCAGCCCTCCTTCTTCCACACAATTTGCAAATTAAGAATCTGATCTTCTCATGGCTGTAAGAATTGCCAAGGGGTTGCTCCAAGCCACTGAGTCCTCTCCACCAGACACCACAATACACACATAGCTAAACCGACTTTCTCGTAGGAGAAACTGAGACTTTGTTCTTGCAGCCTTGAACTAGAAACGAAGACCAGCACTAGAGACGAGTTACTTTTGCCAAGGCCCATTTCTCTTTATTTATTCTTGTGCCAACATCTTTATGTAGTTTAAATAGGGGTCTTGGTTCTTTCCTTAGTGTTTACTCTCCTGATGTATTTATAGACAGCAGTCACATCGCCTCTCCAAAAGTTTATTTTGTTAGACTACACAAGCCATATCGCTTTCATCTTCTCCTGGAGAACAAAATCCTCATTTCCCCGTCTGCCTTATTAGCCTCTCTGCTGTAGTGGGGCAACAGCACTGCTAAAGAGCAGTCTTCATCTTGCATGATGCATTTTCCAGATCTTCTAAATGCTTTAGAAGCATTTATATATTTCTAAGGACAAAAAGCTTCCCCTGGGAAGTCTCTAGCTCTTACCCAAAAGTCTGGTTCTCCAAGCTTATGACAGTTCTCACCAGTGACAGTCTTACCCTTCAGTACCTGAACAAGATAAACAAGGTTTATCTGGGGAGGGCAGTCAGGGTCATTATGGAATCCAGGTCATCAGGCAAGTTGAAGAGGATGAGACAGGTCTGAGATCCAGACAGGAATTAAACCTGCAGGTCATGATGCAGCCTAGTAAGGACAATCAGGATTAGACAAAATCCAGTAAGCACCAGATCTATAGCAAGAAGCAGACTCAAGATCAAGCTGAGAAGGGAGGTGACAGATCTGTAGGCAGCTACAGCTATCCCTAAACTAGACTCCGATGTTACTCCAGCATTACTCAGACAAAGAATAGGGTCCCAGGGCTTGGCTTAAATAGAGCTCCTGGGCCTGTGGGTGAAGGCCCAGGGGAAGCTGCTGAGGAGCAGTAAGATTTATTAGTGGCCTCAGGTCCCTGGCAGGATGCCACATTGCTGGTTCGGTGCTGTAGGTAAAGCTTTGTTCCTACAGTAGCCCTGCCTTTGGGTAAAGTAGGGTTTGGGGGCTTTTTAAAGTTTACTTTAGGGTCTATTTTAAATGTAATGTTTGCAGTCTTACCCTATTTCTTAAAATCTTATGAGTCTGTGACAAACAAAAGAAAACCTTATAATTTGGAGGATGTTGGATGCTTCTTTTTTTTCAAACTTTGAGTCTTACCATATTTCTGGGATTTTGTTGATTAAGTATAAGCAAAACAACCTTGATGACATCATTACGAGCACCAATATTATCAGCATTTTTGGTGTGGGAGGCTGCAGTGTCCCGTTTGAGTACCTGACCCTGCAGCAGCATGGGGCTGTATCGATTTAGATGTCATGTTAGATTGCATGAAAAATACTTTTCCCGAGCAGTTGTTTGCCATTGGATGTGTCTTTCAAGAGGGTAGTTGTCTGGGTAGAAGGGAAATGTTTAGGGACTGATATGTTTAAAGGAGGAGGCGTTTTGAACCTAAACTGAGTTCGAGAGGTAAGTATATTCCACCCACACTGTAGACTGGTACCTGCCTGCCTTCCAAATGCCCTAAGAGAACCATAGGTATCAGATGCAGTAAAATGCCAAGATCTGTTGGTGACTCGGATGCTGCCTTCTCTCTGAGGCTGACAAAAAGAAAATGGTATCATGTGAGACAGCCCTTAAACTGAAGCTGCAGCCTCTGCCCTGGTGCAGATGGCTGCGAATGAGAAGCTCCTGTTGCCAGCCAGCCAGGAAAAAGGTGAAAATTTGCTGCTCAGAGGAAAAGCACAGAGCTGCCCGAAGCAGGGAATTCTGGCAGATCCTCCCCTGTGCTTTGGACAAATGACACTGGAGGAAGGATACAGGCACTGGAGGCTACGAAGGAATGATGTGTCAATCTGCTTCCCCAAGATCTCTTAGTGAACAGAACGTAACCCAAGTATTTTGAGCCAGTCTCACTGGTTTATTTTTCCCCTTTTTACTTTCTTGCAGGAATTACTCCTCACTGCCAAAGCCCGTGTGATGTTTTTCAGGTGCACCCACATGTTATGTATTCCAGGTGTGCCCAGGCACCTGGCCAGCTCGACCTGGAACAGACGTGTTCTCTTCAAAGCAGTAGATTTACAGCAAGGTGAGAGCATTCTTTCAAAGGCACTTATGACAGTACTTGGCATTTCTCTGTTATTACAGAATTGTTCAGCTGTTGCTTTGAACTCCTGTAACCTCAGCCTGTGGAGAAATTCAGGATTTGCTCGCCTGAGCACCAGGCTGCAGTTCACAATAAAGTATTTGCTGCAGCTCCAGCTGAGAGTGCTTGTGTGTCCTGTGTCACGTTAGCTTTGCTCTGACGGAGTTTTGCAGGGACTCTTCAGGAGGTTTGTTTCAAGAGTTTTGCTGTCAGCGTAGAATTGATATTTCCCAGGGCTCTAAAATCCATTGGCTTGGAAGACTGTCTTTAAAGCTTATACACTACTGTGGGAGTTCAGGTATGATCTGGGCTCTAAGTTTTATCAGGGGGTGCCAGAATTTGACTCCTGATTTTGCAAATGCTCTGAAATTTGTTGCCTATTGAATTTGCCTGAATAATAGAGGACCAGGGTAATAGCAAAGACTATTCTGAAAGCAGATTTGGAGTCCTTTTGGTTGAGAGCCTTGCCAGCTGCAGGCCCATCCAATCACTAGCAGATTTTAAAACTGCCATGTCTTTTGTGCCACCATGGTAAGATTGTCTCGAAATTTATTATCTTATTGCTGAGGTATTTAGGAAGGCAGGAGTACACCGAAGTTGACTAGGTAATTATATTCTTCTCAGATCAGCCTGATAAGGCTGACTTCATCTCCCTGGTGAGTTCTCTTTCATCCAAGAATACCTTAAGAAGTTGGATGAGCCACTTCACATCTTTGTGGTCCTCCTCAAATGCAAGAAGTTGTAATGAAATGTCTCCTTCTGTGTTAATCTTTGTAATAAATTCCAGAGCCCGCCTCTCCTTCTCTGCCCTCTCCTCGCTAATTCCACATGGAACTTCTAGGAGACCTGCTGGTGATGCCTGTTTGCTTTTCTGCCTTCCCAAGTTTGGCTCTTTCCTAGTTTTATTTTGACCTGTTCTCTTTCTCTCACAGCAGTTGCAGAAACTGTAGAAAAAATATTTTACCAAACACCCTTTAATACAGAACAACTGCACACAGCAAAAACACGTTAAAGGTGTAATTAAGACTAAAAGACAATTTGGTATTTGGTAACACCTGCTGGGGCTCTATCTCCTTTCACTGTCTTTCACCGCGTTTGCTTTAACAGCTGATGTGTTGGCTGATAGCATAGATACAAAAAGAAGATGTATGAGAGGCCTCTACCATGCAGAATGCAGACTGCCTTCGGGATGAAATGCTCCCTAGTGAATCACACAATTGTTGAAAAGCTGCTGGCAAGCATTTGAGTTGAAGGCAGGAAAAAGACCGAATGTGTGCGGTATTTTTCCGTCCCTGGCTTTAAAGAAACGTTTTCACAATGCAAGAATTTCCAACGAAGAGGAGAACTGACGTAGCTGAATACTCGGTTGATTCTTCTTTTTCACTGCTGTACGTGTTGGATGCTTTGCTGGTAAATTGTTTCCTGCCCCGTGCCAGATACTGGTTTCGCTCACAATGAAGTAATAGTCCTTTGTGAGTGATATCACGGTATTATACCACGGCCCTTATTGTGACTTCTCAAATTTAACGTACTGAAATAACGTTCTTTGTTGGTTGTTTGGAGACTTTTAGATCTAGGGCTTGATTGAAGTCAGTCTGTAACAAAAAAAGAGAGAACAGAGCCCGTAGAACTTGGACAGTACACAATTTGCAGAAAACCATGGAAACACAAGAAAGGCAAGAAGGAAAAGTTTGAATATATGATATATTTTGTCTCTTTTTGTACAGACAGAGGAAAAAATTGAAATAATACTTGCACAATTTTCTGTTTTTCGGGTTTTGAGGTGGTGTAGGTATTTAATTGCTGCCCCTGCCAAGGGATCTAGCCGTGTGCCCACGCTGGGCTGCTGCAGTGGATGTTAGCTCAGCAGGTAGCGTTGGCTGGGGGGACCTGGGTTGGGGTGTGCCCCTGTTTAACGCGCTGCACGTGCTCCGGCTCTGCGCCCACGTGCTACAGCAAGTCTGTCCAAATAGAAATAACTTCTACTTCCTCAGCTAGATCACAGGGTTGGGCCCTTCTAAAGTGCTGTTCCCTCTTAGACATGTGATCTGTGGGTTTCGTATCATGATGACACAGTTCCGTCCTTTGCCGGTATCAGATTTAATAAAACTGGTATATGTGTTTGTGCCAGTGTCCGTGTGTGTAGAAATGAATTCTTTTGAAGGGTTATGTAAAGGTATATTTTCCAGAAGACAGAACAAATAGAAGGAATCCAGCTGAGTTACTTACGGCCTGGTCATGCAAGGAGTGGAGCGCTCTGAATTTTAAATGTGGGTTAGAAGGCTTCGAGTCCCCCAGGTCCCTGCAAGGTTGGCAGGGTGTGTCCGTGTGGGCACATGTATATGTATGTGCTTAAGCATCAAATGATCTGAGGATGTAATTACAAAGGCTTATTTTTTCCCTTGAGAAGTAAACTGGTACTTAGGAAGAAGAAAGTGAGATGGAAGATGTTCCTTTTGAAATTAAGTGAATATTGGCTTAACGTCTTTGCTAAGTAGACACTTCTTTGGCTAGCTTTTTACCCTTCCCAGTCAACAAAGGAGCTTGCAAAGAGGTCTGTCATCCAGCTATATTTTCAGGAGGTATGGAGAAGCTCGTTAGACTTTTTCAACAGAGAAGAGAGATATTTATAATACCTGATAGAATATTGATATATTTAAATGTGATGATTGTATGAGATTTTAAAAAATAGAAAATGTGGTCAAATTTTGCCCTCGCTGTAGTCCACTGAGACTGCGCCAGGTAATACATGGAGGAAAAATTTAGCCAAAAGCAGTTTAGAGGGAAGCTATCAAAATGCAGATAAATGAAGATGTCTGGCTGACCAGAGGAATCTGTATTCATGTGGCGAATGTTTCATTACTCATGCTGCAATGCTTTCTGAAGTATATTTTTGTATCATCATTTCCCATTTTAAATTCAGCTCTTAAATCCCAAAAGGGAATTAACCACCATCCATTTGCATTTTAAAGGGAAAACTCAAACCTCAATAGAGTGCTCTACTTAAGACTCCTTTTATATAACTTAGCCAATGAGCTACAGCTCGGCGAAGACCTTAGGGAGTCAACCAAATGACTGAGACGAGGCAGGAAAACCTAGACTTGGAAATGCCTTGGAATCTGCTTCGTAGAATGCAGAATACACCAGTATCCATGTGAAGGTCTCCTGCAAACCGGTGCGTTCATTACTGGGGGGAGAGAGGGACCTTCAGCTTTGGGAAACTGGGACAGCTAGAGCACAGGCTACTCTGTCTTCCCATGCACAAGGGAAAACCATAGTAAGAAAAGTCATAAAATAAAAAGAGCAACTTTTTAATTGAGCCCTTTGCGAGACATGGGAAAAGACAATCGGAAAGTTACAAGAGAAGGGACATGGGTTGTGTTAAAACAAAGATCTCCCAGGGGCTGACTCATCTTCCAAGAAAATGTGATGCAGGAATCGGGGGCTGTTCTCCCCCTCGGGCCATGGGTTTGGGGGTGGAAGTTGTAGGCGGTCCACTCCTTCCCTTGGAGACATTGGGATTCATCCTCTACTCACATGGCCCAGTTCCTTTCAGCTGTGCCTTGCTGTTTGCCTTTATCCAACTGAAACAGACTTCCAATACCTGCGTGTATGCATTTCTTATCGCCAAGAGAAGCGATGTTCTGGCTTCTTGCTGCCTTGGGAGCTTGAAAGCTGCGAAAGTACTACTGCTTCCCGTTTTCTTGTGGAGCCCGAAGAACTGCACGCTTCAAAGGTGGTAAAAAAAACCCCTGTGCAGAATAGGAAGCCACTCTCCTAAATGAGTTTATACATGAATGGTAAGAGAGCACTGTCTGTGTTTGGGGCATTTAGAAAAGAAGTTGTAGAGTGAGGTCTGCAAATATGAATGCCAAAATCCCACTGATTTCCCCCAACTCTCACTTCAAGATGCGGCTGGTAATCGGCACAAGAGCCTTCAGCTCCTTCCCAAAGTGTGGTCCAGCGGGAGGCAGGGGAGGGGAAAGCTGCAGGTCCTGCTCTTCCTTTTCTGTGATAGCCTGTGCACAACTCCCCTGTCTCCAGGGTGTGCATTTCAAGGACTAAACCAAACACTCCTGTGTTGACATAAGAAGAATGGGTAGTTGGGAGCCATGAGGCCTCTAATGATGATTGTAACAGGAAATGTACCTTAATGTTTGTTTAAGTAGGTTGTTAATGCAAACTGCAGCACTCTGTGCCAGTATCAAATTCAAGTGAGTAAGGAAGGGAATTTTGGTGGAGTTATTTTGCTTTTTAAGTGCACCAGAAAAATAAGCACTTAAAATTATTATGCAGCTAACCAACAGTTCCCGTCACTTTGCAGTATGAGACATGGCGTGTCTCCTGGATGTTTTAAAATTCCTTACTGCCTGTTCCTGTGTTGGAAGTTACTTCCTAACACACCCCGTTGCTTGCAAACTGAGTAACTGCACAAACAAGTGTTGGGGGGGGTGGAAATAAAAAGCAACTTCAGTGTGTCATAAAAGAGCTTGTTAGGACAGGTTATTCTGTGATGCCTGATGTAACAGGCACTGAATCAGACCTGATTGCGGAGGGAGGGGTAGAGTTTTTTGTTGTTGAATTGCACTTATCTTCAAAGCTGCTGGAAATGATTCTACATTTATTCCGCAGGACAAGCCCTGAGGTTTTTGTATTCCACGTTGTTCATTGCCGTGCTGTTTGTTAAGATGATTTGGCTTTTAATCCACCAATGAATACTGAATGAGGAATTCAATCCTGAATCAGATCTCTTCTCTCGCCTGCCAGTCATACAAGCCATTTTTATTTTCAATTTCAGGTTTCTTTTTACAGTACAGGACAAAAATAATGATGAGTGGAAAGAAGTTAAAATTGTTCCTCTTCAGCAACTCTCCTGCATCAATGCTTAATCCTTTTATTACGTGTGATATCATTAATCATTCTACTGTAATATTTGACAGGCACATTTGTGGGACAAATTCAGGTCTAATAGAAAAGCTGCAATAATACTGATTTATGTGGAACCACAGCTAATTATAACATATTTGAATTTTCATCTTTCATGAAAGACCTCTATAAAATGAACAACCTTTTACACCCTTGAAATGAGACTGAGTGAGACCAGCAAGCAGACGAGGGGAGAGGAAAGAAACGCTGTTCAAGGATGACAGAAGAAATCTCAGCATCGTAATGAGCCAGTATCTGTGGGAAATACCAGTTGTTGGTGGGTTTCTTTAATGGTGTGGTCTTTCTTTCTCTTTAAGCTCTCATATGGCTGCTTTGCCACTAACTGCACTGCTCAGCTTATTTCCATTGGAATGGTTTTGGTGCCATGACTGATCCTGCCACCTTCAGAGACTGAACAAGGCTTCCACCTTCGCATGTGGACTAGAAGAGATAAAGGTGGCAGGAAGCCTTCAGCCCATCGTAGGAAGGTATGATAATGCAAAGGGTTACAGTACACCAACTGTTTTCTGCAGTGCATCCTCTCGTCCCTCTCTCCCATGATATCGTGACTGTGCCTTTATGTGTAGACCCCTAGACCTCCTCGGCCTTCTGGGTTCCATGTATCAGGTTGTTTGCTACAGCTCTTTGAAAAAACACCAGGCATTATTCTGCCTTGAGAGCCTGCCAGTGCCCAAAGCCTCACATCCATCTGGAGAGAGAAAACGAGCAGATTAAATATTCTGAAAACTAATGGTTAGCTAAAAAGGTGGTTGGGCTCTCTTCTGTTCTTGTGTTTGGGATCCAACAGCTGAGTGTGGGCTCATTACTCTGTTGAATTATATATTAGAGGTAATTTCCTTTCCTGGACAGTGAATCCTACAGATGTGTATATCTAGTCCAAGAAGGATTGCTTTTATCTTTCAGACACGGCATTTGTCTTTGGTAGTCTGCCTCCTCAGACAAACAAATTGTCCAGTTAAATTCACTGTGAACACTGGGTTTTCCCTCCACCTAGGAAATGAGAGGAATACCTGCATGAAATTATGTGAAAGCCAGATTTATAGCAGTGTTTCAGGCCAAAACAGAGCAGTAGCAAAAGGGTCATTGAGAGTTAAGGGTTCCTTGATACAAAAAAGGTAGTTTTCCTCCCTTCGCTGACGAACCCTTTTGAAGATGTCTCTGAGGAGAAACAGAAAGGCTTGTCCGCTGCTGTTCACTGTGTCACTTCCTTTTCAGAGAGTCCTGGGCTGTTTTTCCTCACACCTGCAATTACTCCTTTTATTCCTGTTTTTAAGGTATGACTCCACTTGCCATACATCTGTTCTTGTTTATTCTCCATCCTTTCGCTTTTCTAGACTTCAGTGTATTCCCGTAGAAACCACTGTCCTTTTTTTAAACTCCCATCTGCCTTGCGTTATCTCTCAAGGCCTAGAAAGTCTCTGCATCTTTTGTGTTACCCTTTTTCTATGGAACTTTTTCATCCTCTGTGCACATCTTAAATATCTTAAGACCAATTTCTTCGGCAGTTTCCTTCATCTCATTGCTGATGGACTTTCTACACCTTGTCCGCAAATATGTTGTCCTTCTGAGTTACAGATGGAAGACAGAGTTGCAAAACTCCCAGAACCCTAGAATGCCACACAGAAATTTTGCAGCCAAATATAGATGTCCAATTCCAGAGCAGTTTGGCAACTCTCTGATGTTATTTATGGGTTTTGGAGAAGTGTTCATTTCCCAAAGGCACTTATAGCTGGATGTTGGATCAAGTTTTACTTGACTAATAAAAGCTTTGTGTCGCTTTACACCCCTCATGCAGCCTTATCAACAGACAGAGGTCTCGTCCTAAGACAGTATGGCCCGTGATGAGTTGTGGCAGTTAACCGTAGATCATGCAAGTTGGGTGGTTTATGTTTTCTAGAAGCACTCTTTAGTATCCCTTCTTGCTCAATTGTGCCGGAATAAGGAGTTCTCTTTACTCAAGCCCACTGCATGCTGCAGTCATTTTCTAAATTCAGTTTGCATTCTACCTCCTAAAACTAAGAGGCTGACTCTTCAACCTCTAACTTGCATGTATCTGTCATGTAGAGCTAGAACGAACAATATGATCTGCCGTTTAAATCTTCAATCAAGTTTTTTAATTAAAGAGCTGCATAACATTCCCTTTCACAGGCTAGATCAATTTTATGCCTTAATTTGTGGAGTTTGAGGATGGTGAGAATATTCAAAGACTTTGTCATCCTTGTGAACTCATTCTGCAGGTACTGGCAGGATCTCAGCACATTAGTTTACTGAAGTTCCTGCTCCCAGTGACTTTAATGGCACCAGACACATTCCTCACAGACTTCTCCTTGCCCTTTTTATCAGGAGTTTAACATTGCCCTTTCAGGGCACATTTTTGCAATCATTAAAACGCTCTTTCTGTTTACACAGTTTTGGTCTTGCAAGTGATAATGGACAGAGATGTTAACTTGAAACATTTCTTACAGAATAAACAGCAGCCGAAGGTGAGGATGAGATTCTCTGTGCTTTGTTAGTACAGATGTGCTGGGAAAAGGGCACTAAAAGCCCTGGAACCAGGCATGTAAAATGGGATACTCAAGGAATTGAAACCTGCCGCCTACCTAAGAGGGTTACAATGGGAAAGGTGTTCTAGGGAATGCCGCAGCCTTGCAGCACTCATTCAAAGTGGTACTGTTGTCACAGGCAACAGATAACTACCAGTTCTCATCTGGAATATATCTACATTGTGAATTAACCATGGCCGTCAGGAGTGCCAACATACCTGCAGTAGTGTAACCCACCATTTTTACATCGACTAGTACACATCATCCGAAAGCAGCCACCTCCAAAGCCTTTGCTTGCTCAAAGTGTTTAGTGTCTTCTCCACTGCTGGGATTGCATTTGTGTTTTGCTGAACGCTCTGCCTCCATCTCCCTTCCTCCCTGTCACCCAGCAGTCCTGAATTCAGTCACATACAGCACTCTTGATGACCACCAAGGAAAGAACAAGACCTGGTGGCTTAATGCTTTTATATTTCTGGTCACCTTTTTTCCTGGGGAGGACTGATGTGTGCATGAAGGGCAATTAGTTACGCTTAATGAATTTAAATTTTAATGTGTTGTGTGTTTGATAGGTGGTGAACTGAGCACTGATGGCCTGGCTTTTGAAGCAGAACATGCTGCACAGCAGCTTCGCGGCAGGATTTCAGCTCTTATGCTGGTGTGTCTGCAGCGTAGTACCAAGAGAAGGCTGTGTCACTGGAGGTGATAATGAAGCTGAGGTGGTGCCTTGCGCTTCTCTGTGAGACTTCCCCAAAAGTCACCAGACTGAAGCTACATTTCAGGAGAAAACAAGGATAACACTGCTGTAATTGAGGCTGTCTCAGTAAAAATACACCTAAGTGAATCAAGTATCTGTTTGGTGTGTTATGCCTCTGTATGGGGATGCTGCTTTGTTTTCTGCTAACAGCCACTGTCCTACCCTACCTTACTAAATCTGAATAGCTTGAGGCAGAGGACTAGGTGGATTCTGGTTGTACTGTTGCACTGACCTCTGACACAGGCACCACGTGGCAATTCAGACTGTCACGGAGGCCCTCACACCTTGCATGCCTCTGTCCTTAGACATTTGTGACTTGATTTCCAAGAGGAACTCGGTAACGTGCAGCCAATTACTTTACTTTCTGCTGTGCCCCAAAAATCAAGTCTTCAAATATCCTCTCTTTTTTTTTTTTCCAGCTTTTTCACCATCCTCAAAAAGCACCAGCTCAGAGGAGTTGTGAACATTAATTCTCACCCAGCACTACGTAAATATTAAGTATTAAAAGTATATTAATTTATATAGCACTTTAAGTGGTCTATAAATTCAACCTCAAATGAAAGCTCCTATCCAGAGATTTATAAAGAGCTTGTACTTTTTGGCCTGGGAAGAAAGAAAAATGTCTCTTAAGAAAAGGGAAAAGCTTAACTCTGAATGTCCTCAGTTATTTACTTGTGTATTCATATTGCACAATAAGCTCTATTTACATGAAAATGTATCAGTTTTCAGAAAGACCTTGTTAACTCCGTTTTCCAACTGAATTTGGCCAAGTTGAAAAGAAAATTATATATGCCAGAGGACTGCAGTAAAAGAGATTTAAGGGTTTTCAAATACTATAAAAAAGAGACTATAATAAGTAACCAGTGGACCAGTCAGCTGTTTTAATTAAAACTGGGCTGCTTATTGATCTATTGTACAGATTTACCCCCATCTGCAACATTTCAGCAATATTCCCTTCAACCATTTCAGAAAATAGTGCTTGTGAGAGGTACTAAAGAATATGGAAGTTGAGAATGGAGATGTTTTATAACTATGCAACACTTTGTACAATGATTTTTTTTGGAAATTATTTAATTATTTTCCTAAGTCATGCGGTGGAATTTAAATAGTGTCGATGCAAACGTGGCGCTATGGGGTCTTACAGCCAGAAAAGGGTCCTGGCACCGGCTGTGGCAGAACACCCGCGCTGAAAGAAACCGCTGCTGCGTTCCAGTTGTGCAGAAGAAACCGGAGCCACGGCTGTTTTGCGCCGATGGCTGCACAAACTGGAGAAGGTGGTGATGAGGATGAGCCGTGGGGTTAAGAGCCCGTTGTTGAATTAAGGTTTACGGAGGGCTTTGCCGTGTTTACAGAGGTTGGCGGCTCGTGTGAGGTAGTGCCTGGTGAGCGCTTGTCCTAAATGTTGGGAGCAGGATGAAGCAACCCGTGATTGTTATTCAACAACTGTATTTAAAAAAACAAATATACTAAGAAAAAGCACAACTGTGTTGGGTTTTGTAGCAGAACAAGAAGGGTGGGGTGGTTGCTGGTGGCATGGTGGGCCGAGGGTTTTAAGAAATCAGGGTTAGATGTGTAGATGGTTTACTTTTTGCAGGAGGAAACCCCCTTTTATTTTTAGATGAGGAAACCGCCTCATTTTCCATGGATGACCCCAGGAAACCCACTCCTCATCGCAGTGGTGGGGAGAAGCATCGAGGGTGGATTGGTTTCAGTCCACAGACCCACATACAGCCCATGGCTGTACCACCTCACGGCCTTTTAGGCTCCTCACAACAACGCTTTTCGCATGGGCAGTTAATTTCTATAGCAGCCTAAAATTAAGAGGGGTGAAAAACCCCCTGAGGCGTTTCCCCTCTGGGCCTCGGCTCTCTGCTTTGGCCGCCATTTGCCGGCGGGGCAGGGGTGGTGAGCTCGCCCCCCGTGGGCGGGGCAGTGTGCCCCGCGCCGCCTCCTATTGGCTGGTAGCGGGGAGAGGGGGCGGGACCCACTCTGCCAGACGTCCTTAC
>NW_010239430.1:0-12308 GCF_000690775.1 Eurypyga helias
GATTCTATGATTCTATGAACCTTTTTTGAATATTGATTCTAGGATTTATTTTCAGGCCTTTTGATTTCCCAGTTTTCCAAGCTTTAGTTGAGGTCAATATGTTCTTCAGACACTTCATTCTGCAATTCAAACTATCCAAATAACACTGTCCACATAGTGCCGACATTCACATAAAGTTGGCAAGGAAGTTGCCATATTGTTAGGTGGAGGCTGACAATTGGAGTTCACGTGTGCAAGTACAGTTGTTTTCTAAATCAATGCAAGCTTGACAAAATTTTGCACTGCAATTGTGAGGCTTCAGAAAACATAATTATTTTTCTCAGCAGTATTTGAAATATTTCTGTTGAGAGTCGGTTCAGTTTCATTTAACATTATATACCATAATTCACAGAGGTTTTTTATCTAATGAATATTAGTGCTCATTTAAACACTGTTAGAACTGCATGGAAGTGGTAATCTTTCATGTATAGCATTTTTTCTTTCTGCATTAAACCTTGCTTTATTTTTATGTTAATAAATTTTGGTAAGATTACATTCTTCAGGATATATGAAAGACTTCTGAATTATAATTTCTAATTTACTTGGAGAAGCAAGAATCTCACTTTTAAAACATTCGTTCCACAGTAGTAGTAGTAAAGCTATTAACCGCATTACTTTCAGAGAGTAGACATATTGAAATCAGGGTCTGCATTTTTCTTGAGACTGCTTAAAACTGTTATCGTGTTAAGAGTATTTTGGTGAGAGCAAAAAGCACATAGTCTTGAAAGTATGACTTTATGGTGGCTGAAAAATCAAATATTTATTAAGAGGTATGTTAGAACCTGCTTAGCAGCACAAATAATAAAGCAAGGTTAGTTTGAGGCTGTGATCAAACTTTGTCAGCACATCTCCAAATGCACTCTACAGAATTTTTGATAATGAACTGGTGCTGAAAGAACACTTCTAGAAATCTTTGGTGCTAACACACAGCTGTTGTGCTTAATGGTAAAAGCATCTTTCTAATAGCTGATAACTTTGCTGATGCTTCTTGTTTCAAACATCATTCTCATCAGCAAACCACACGAGTTGAAACAGTAGGTAAGATACATTTGTGTACGTCAGGAGTTATGCATTTACGTCAGTTATTGTTGCATATAAAAGCTGTTCTCTTTTCTGCTTAATACATGAATCCTGCAGCTACCTAGACTGGTTTATTCTATGCTGCAGGCACCTGTCACCGTGCCAGCACAGCATCCTTAATAAACTTAAATGTAATAATAATTTATGAAGCCTGATCTACAGGCTTCACTCTGACCTGGTGATAACTAGTTCTTTGTTCTGGACAGAAAGACCTGATCGCTGTTTCGAAGACAGTGGCTGACAAGAAGCAACGTCTGCGCTTCCAAGCAGTTGTCTTGCAGCCAGGGTGTTTGACATCACTTGTGAAATCCAGGGTATAAAGAACAACACTGATGGACTTTAAGTAAATGCTGCCTGCATATATGATAATTCTCTTGGTAAATCTCATGTCTCAGCAGTGGATGTCAACTGCATCGTTATTGCATTTCATGGTCCTCTCCTGAGCTTTGCAGCTGTCCCTCAGATCGGTCCTGCAGCCCGTCACAGCACAGAGCCAGCTATACTCTGCTATAGATAATGCTGAATAGAACCCCAGATAAAAAGGATTTCTGTGTTATTTCTGTCTAAAACATAGTGACCTTCTGTTGCAGTTAGTCTCTTGTCAGAGAGCAAGGAGATAAAAATGAGCTGAATTAAA
This sequence comes from Eurypyga helias, assembly GCF_000690775.1. Lineage (NCBI taxonomy): Eukaryota > Metazoa > Chordata > Aves > Eurypygiformes > Eurypygidae > Eurypyga > Eurypyga helias. The sequence continues at coordinate 1,757 of NW_010239430.1, forward strand.
CGTTCTGAAGAAAGGCAAGTAGGCCACTGCCATGAAACTTAACAGGCTGTCTTAACAATGGGAAAAGACAAAATTTAAGGCTTCGTTTCTGTGAATTTGAGAATTTGACCAGTTTTTTTTTGATAAAAGAAATAAAATGGCAGTTTCTTGGTTTGAGGCTCTTACCAGAAATCCATTCACATCTAACAAGGTAGCTTTTCAATGACTATCAAAGTAAAAGTAAATATAAATGAGGGTTAAAGGTCAAAGTGGAGTGATGGAGACATGTTAAGAAGATGTAAGGTGTTTTCCTCTTCTGTCTTTTAAGCATGACTCTTAGGCTTAATAGAGCAATCTGCACTGTAGAACGAATTAAGTAGTTTAACTCCATCGTTGTTGCGTCTCCTTCTCATCGCTTAGAATATGTATTTACTCTGAAACCATTGATGAGAATACCCAAATCCAATGACCTTTCTCATCAGTATACATTTAAGGTTACAATATTGAACTATGCAAATAGACAAATTTCAGTACAAGCTCCTCTTTTAAAAGCGGTTAAACAAGCGGCTAATTAAGTAGGAGCAGTGTTTTTATAAAGAAACAACACTCTGATGTGTTTGGGTGTTTTCCCGCCACCACCCTTTAGAAGCTGTAGTCTGACATGCGTGGGGTTCCTTTTCTTGGTTTTGTGGGGGTTTTGGGGTTTTGTTCATTGGTTTGGGGTTTTATGGAGGTGGAAACCATACTTACTGGGAGTTAAAAATGCTAAAGGAGAAGTCTTGCTTTCAGGAGTGGCGTAAGAATGACACGAGTTTGTAGTAGTTGCATTTGTTCTAGACCAGAAAGCATTGCTGTTGGCGAACAGCTGGTAGCAGTAGGTGGTAGGTCTGGGAGGTGGCTCTTTATCAAGTTGCCAGCTGAAACAGCTACATATTAATAATGGGCTTCTTTTGTTGTACTACTTCCTATGGATAGGAAAGAATTTGTATTTAATTCTGGGGTTTTTCCTCCCAGAATATTAGAATCTATACTTAGCCTTTCTGTCACTAGCTAATGAGCACTTTTTTCTCCAGAACTTCACATTCTTGCAGATTAAGTGCCCTTTCTCCAGTGTGCATAGGTGTCCTACCAGCACACTGATTACAAAAAAAGGTTCAGAAAGCATTATTTATGCAAATGGATTGTCATTAAATTCATTGTTGCCATGTTTTAGGAAGAAATTACTATATTATAAATTTTAATGACATTTTTTTAGGAAAGCGTTTTAGGAAAACTTGACTGTTTACTCACAACTGCATAATAGTTAATATTTTGCAAATACAACTGTAATAGCTATGAGTTTTTATTTCTTTAGAACATTAGTAGCTGTGCAATAAATTGGTAAATATTAATTTCTGTGTGACATTTATAAAGTGGAAATGCAAACTAAACTGCAAATATGTATAAATCAACGTTATAACCTACAGCAGTATTTGATATGCATAGTTATTCTTTCTGAAAAGCAGAAGAGTTCTGTACTTTTTTTACACCTACAAGTTACAGTTCTAAACCTTTTTTCCTTTGTTTTGTTGCTTTTGTTTGTTTATCAGAAAGCTGACATGTTTCTGCTTGTACAGATACCTTTATCAGCGTGTGACTTGCCCTTGGTGAATGGGAAATTGTTCACTTAACGCTGTCCCCAGAGCTGAAAATGCCGTGCCGTGTTAAACACAAAACACTTCTTAACAAAACATAAAAGATGAGATCGTATCAGTTTCAGTAGCCTAAACTTCATTCATTAGAGGTTCTCAGCTATTAAGAGAAACTGAATTACAAGACCATTTTTGCATATTGTGGACACGTGTCAGCCAGAATAATACTGAATTGTTTTGTAGAGTTTGTCTCTTGGTATCGTATTCTGCTTTGGACAAAACCAGATAATTTCAGATTTTCTTTTCCTTCATATTAGATTTCAGAAATCTTTCTGATAAGAGGATTTGTCTTCTGGAAATAATGTCCCAGAAGATAGATTCTCTGTCATTTCACAGGAAAAAGTTTCCAGTGAAGGAAAAGAATCTAATTCCAGCCAGCGTACTTCAATTTTGTTGTTGTTCAGAGCTATATTACTCATAACATACAATAAGTATTTGAAATGAACTGGTTAGTTTTACATGAAAGTGGTTCTTGATTACGCTGTTGGATTTTATGCCAGCAACCACGATGGCTGAATGGCCCAAATGGATGGTAGTCTCTGTCAACTCAGACTTTCAGTATGCTTATACCATTCTTTTCATCTCTTTCCAGCTGTAAGCACAAGGTGTACTTGGAAAAGCTCCCCAACACTAGCATAATTATCCCATTCCACAATGAAGGCTGGACTTCACTTTTGCGAACAATACACAGTATTATCAACCGCACTCCAGACAGCCTGATAGCAGAAATTATTCTTGTGGATGACTTCAGTGACAGAGGTAAGGTTTTGTTTCAACTTCAAACTTACAACACTGCATAGTCCCTATAGAAACAAAACGTGGGGCGATCATAGCTGTGGGACTGCTCGCCTTAAGTACTGTTTGACTGGTGGCTGGAATAAGCCAAAGACACTTCTAATTCTTTACTTTGCATGAATACTGAAATGCATCTTCTTCTTGTGAACTGCCCATTGACCTTTATTCATATAGTATTTTGAATATATTCTTTCTGAACTACTGCAAATTTTAGCGTTTCAACCTCTGTTCCTTGGGCTTCGCTTTTACTCAGAAAACTTACTAACTTTGGCCATTTCGGAGGCTACTCATTAGTTTTTAATCCTGGAATTTTATGGAGTTAGACAGCTTCATAAACTGGTGCAAAGTATCCATACGGAGAAATGCAACTCTCTTGAATGGCATGTGAAAACTGCTTTAGAATAGTTAAAGTTTACATCATTTATGTATAGTAAAATTAAGAAAACTGCAATTACTTAATGACTCTTGCCATCATTGCTTCTGGTATGCAACAGAAGAAGTGAATGCTCCAAATTCCTTGAGTGAAATTTAACGTTTCTTACATAAAAGATCTTCCATAACAGTGATAAGGAGCTGGGAAATATTTTGTCTTCCAAATTTCTGTACATCTTTTAGGACTTCAGGCATGAAGAGCTTTGACTTTTCTTTGGTGTTTAGGGTTTTTTTTGGTTGTTTCTGTTGAAACATTAGTTGCTAGTGTGTATATGAGCCTGGTTCCGAGTAGATTGATTGGTAACAAAAGAGAGAATTGTGCGCTTTGCTAATGTTTTAGGTAAAAAGTTTGTCTCAGCTAGGACCTTAAAGGAGCAGATTTTTGACCTACTGTTGTGAGAAGCCCCTGGGTGAGCAATGGAGTATTAGAGCTCTGCAGTGGAATGATTTTTGTAAGATTTTTAACTTGATATTTCAGGGTTTAGAAAGATTAATGCTGCAGACATCTATCTTACCCTCTCATATCTGCCGGTTTGGTTGCAATATGTCCTTTGATGAACTGCCTCTCTATCTGTAATGCAATTTAAGTGAAATGGTAAAGTGACTACAGTTCTGGCTGTTCTGTGTTTATAAAATCTAGACCATAGATGAAAGTTTTCAAAACAAGAAGTATGAAGTAGCACAACAATTTTTCTGCAGGCTAACAATTTTCTAGTAGTAAACAATTTACAGGGAACTTTGTAACTTTGTAAGTTGTTTCTATGAGGTGTCTGACAAGTAAAAATGCTTCTTGCACAGAGAGAGGAGCTGTTGAGGCTCTGCTGGCTCAATATGGTGATACTGCAGCACTTTTTAAACTAAAATCATACTGACTATTATTGATAATACTTTTAAGTGTGCTAATGTTTTAGAAAGCTTATCTAACTCCCCGTTGTTAGAAGAAGAATGAATGCCAGTAAGCAAGGAATACCATAACTTCTGTTGCTCTTTCTTGCCTACCCTAACTTAGGTTCAGCTGCCGGCTGAAAGTGTTTTGGGAGTAAATATTACCTGTAGAAGTCTCCTGAATCTTGTCATTTCCAGTTATATGAACCTATCTGACCTGTCAGTGTAACAGTTTTAGGCTGGAATAAGTGGTTCATACAGCATGGAAATGCTTCACCTAAGTGTCTGGTTTGAAAATCTGAAAGAAACCTAGTAAAAAGATTCTATGGAGCTGGGCCTAGGACTGTTGTACCCTTAGGAAGATTTAGTTACCTGGGGAGGTTTTGTATTATTAAAATAAATATTAGAAATCCAGTTTTGAATTGTTGCCAGTTTTGAACATGAGCATATTTGATAGCCTATTTGGTACTGTATGTTTTGAGAAGAGCAAAGACAAGGAAAAAATACACCACTCTGAATTCAGTAACGTTTAACTTCGTCAGGTGAATCATTTTGGCACATCTGAAGCGGCTTCAATTCTTGTATTTGTGATCCTCTAAACTGTACTTAACTGAGATTATTTCATGTTTTCCTGCACACTTTTTTCTTTTCCATGAAATGGCCGTACATAATAGAGTTGGGTTATTTTATGTTGAAAAAATGCAGACTGATATCTATTCCCCTCTCAGTTCATAAAATAATCTTTTTTAAAAAATTATTGACTAGATTCCTTGTTTACTGTTATTAGTCCTTCACCCCTTAGTTGCTTTTTTGCTAGACTGATGAGAGCAGTAAAGCAGCGTGAAAGACACTGAAGACAGATTAGGTGAGAAATTAAATATAAGCGTCTTCAGTTGTTGTCAAAACTGATAGAATCATGGCAAGCAAAGTTTATGGTAGTGTTGAAGCAGTATGGTGATTAGTGATAAATCTGTATCCCTTTTTTCTCATTATATATTTTCTCCATGAAGCTTCATATGTCAAATAGCTGACAAATGGCTATTACTTTCTTCTGTGAAATCAGTTATATGCTATTTAAGTGATACTATGTATGCTATACTTGTTCTACAAGTCTGTATTATAAAGAGAGTGCTTTCTGCTAGGAACCTAAACATCATCTGTAGGTAGCTGAAAGTGAGAACAGGATGTTTCCAGAGCATTGTTATTTTACGAGTAGTGATTAAATGGCAAATGATGTATATCTAGGGTGTTCTACTAACCAAACTTTTCCTATTTACAAAAGTCTAAGAAGTTGTTACAATAAGCCAGTCCCTGTTAGAAACTTGAAACGGGTGTAAAAGATGGATAACAACACTGGAGCCTTTTGTTTTCTTAACTAATGGAAATACAAATACTGAAATGCACATGAAGAACTTCTGATAAAGGGTGATGAAAATACTTCAGTGCGCAGCCAGGTACTCAGCAGTTTGCTGTCTTGTCTGCAAAATCACTTGTGTGCCTTCCTTTTATTCGTATGCACACATCTTCAGCTTTTGTGATCAAACGCACAAACTTTAGATAGTTCATGCATAATATTCACCATGAATTATGACATTTAGATGTTATAAAAGTGAAAGGACAGCTGCACCTTTTTAAATATCAATATAATGCAGACTAGAGACTGGGTATTAAGAAGGGAGAGGTAAGCAAATGTTAAGAAATTTGAAAGTGCAATATTTGGTCATGGACAAATTTAATATATAAAAAAATTACATTAATATAAAAAATCATCTGTGACAGAAGGAAATGTAGAATTAGCTATAAATACAAAATATCTTTATTCATATAATTTTTAGACAACTAATTTATGTAACATGTCACTTGTGATTCCAATATTTGGATGCTTGGGTTCAGATCATGGCTGGATATAACTTTTCCGATGAGAGTGAAGGTTATATTGTATGAGTGACTGTCTTGGCATAGGAGACCTCAGCTACAGACAGCAATTCCCTGATTCTTTGGTGAAAGCTCCCTTCTCCAAAAATTGCCATTGTTGTCAAAATATATGTAAAAAAGAAGACTGGAAGAGGATGTTGTAATATTGTGAATGTCAACATCTACCAAAGAAAATGCTTTTAAGTCTATCTACTTCCTTAATTTCGGAGCCTGTTTTTTCAAGATAGTATCTACTTGGTCAGTGCCTTTTAAGCTGAGCTCTTTAAGGTAAAACAAGTGATTTATTTTTCTCAGATATTAATAATTCTTCACCTTTATGTAGCAGAGACTACACACTTGAACTCAGGTGTCTGCCCATCCTTGAACACTAACCACCCTTCTCCTCAAAATGTGTGCCTGTTGGGATTGGGGCACCAGACAGAACACTTCCAACACTGTCCATGCTGAATGAGTCAAAAGAAGTTAGTGCTCTTCCCAGAGTCTCAGGAGGACAAGGAATGGGAACGGGTCTGGGATTGCCTCCTGGTGCTGTCTGTGGCTGCAGACAGGAAAATCCTCTATGATGTGTCTTCCTCTGAAAAGAAGAAGATATAATTTAAAAGTGTTTGGTAGGAACAGAAGTCAGAACCTGGACAAGACATGTTGGAAGTGGGAGAGGAGCCCTAGCTGCCATCAGTGGCATTTGTGGAGGCAGCAGCAGTGACGAGTGGAGGGGCTGAGGACCATGGTTGCTCTTGATGGCAAGTGTGTGACTTGCCATACAAGGCTGTGTATGGCTTCTTAGGATGTTGAGAAACAAGCTTCTATAAATACAGAAACATCATTCCATGAAAATAAATTTATGGCAATACTTTGTGACAAATCGTTGGATTTGTATTTGATGGTGAGGGGTTTTGTTTTGGTTGTTTTGTTGTTGTGCTCCGTGCTGTGATGACATGGGATATTGAGCATTGCTTGTGTGATTAGAATACCCTTCTGTGGCAGAAAGGAAAATAAATAGCGGGAGGAGAAAGGCAGAAGCAGGAGCATCCCTGCTTCTACAGATATTACTGTACTAAAAATGGGGGTTCTGAATGAAATTGCAAGTGTTCAACTGCTGCTGAGTAAGGTTAATGAGCTGGGGAGAAATGCTCCGCTTATGAGATTTGACTGGTTTTGGAACTGGTGGTGGTTTGACCGTCTCTGTGGTGTTATGGTGCACAGTATAGGAGAGCTGTGCTGATGGCAACTTTCTGCTGTCTACAGAAGGTGTCCCATGGTTGGAAGTATATACAATAGGAAAACCTTCAGAAACCACCTGCTATATAGCAGGGTAGACTGTAAGAAGTGTTGAGGGTTAAAAAGGAATGGGATAAAAGTGCGCAGAAATCTATCGCGTTGAGTGAAACTGAAATAATTCGGTTGAAAAAGTAAGGCTAATTCTTTTTTAGCTTTACAGGTGAAACCAGTTTGTTCGTGTTGTGATATATGTACATCAATATTTACACCAGTGCACTTAAGTCAAGCCCACTAAAATATGCAACGCTTCTTGGGACAACTAGTCATTTGCTACAGACTAGAGAGATCTGCTTCATTTTGGGACAGCTGAGAAAGTTTTATTTTCATTCTCTAAGCGTTAAACATTGAGTCTGAAGCACACTTACTCTAGTAGAAGGCTTGAGGAGTTCCATCATCTTTCATCCCTATATTTTGTGTATCACATTGGCAAGAGCTTTCAGAGGCAGACAGTGTTATTTCTATACGAACACCAAAATCTGTGTGTGGTGTTACAACTTTCTGAAGCAAATTTCTTATTCTTAACAATACCCAGCAACCTTAGGTAATAGGAAAAATAGATGCTAATAAAAGTCCTTGGATAAGGCTTGGTACTTGATTTAGTTCTGAAATATTTCAAGTGCTTGTCTTTTTTTTTTTTTTTAATTAAGAACAAACTGTAAGTGTCTGTGTGGAACTGTAATGAAAGCAGTGATTAAACAAGCATATGCTTTTGCAAATGGAATTTTATTATTCCTCCCTGTCTGCCTTCCTAGCTTTACCTACAGTAAAGCTCTGCAGGAGAAGTCTGGGGTGGAAAGCATTGGTTTATCAGTAAGGAGTAGTTCACTGAAATAAACTTCCAATCAGCCAAAAGTGCTAAGCCACATCTTGCCATCGTTGATGTGTAACTGGAGACCCAGGAACCTGGAAGTGACTTGCAGGGAGTAGTTTGGGCCTGCAGTGTAGAATGGGCCTTGTGTGAAGGATTAAGCATATAGACTCTTGCCACAGAAGAGCGCTCTGTGTTTACCGTTCTTGTCTCCTTAAGTATCTGTCCTTGTGGTACATGCTGGACAGAAGGGAGACTGCTGAGAACGGGAGGCAATACTGTATCTGTTAGACCAGCCCAGTTTTTGCCTCTCAACCTGGGAAGGATTAGTGAACTGTTAGCAATAAGGCTGCTCGGTGGCCTGATCAATTACAGTATGATTCTTGCAGTAGACATGATACCTAGAAAGAGGACTTGCAAATGAATCAGTCACCCCAAATGTGGATGCTGACACCCTCGGTGTTTGACAGCTGTAAACTTTCTGAGCGTGCTATCATTGCTATTTTGAAAACTCTTGCTAAGTGAAGTGTGTTCTCATTAACCACAATGTTGGCAGGTATTTGCAGCACGTAGACTTTGTGTAACCAAGTAAGTGTGAATCCACATGCCTATTAGGTGTATAGCTGAACAGGTCTACTTGAAACACATAGCCTTACCAGCTGGGAAACCTATTGCTGCAGTCAAGTAATAATACCAAGGTAAAGATACGTTTTCTACTACCTAAAGAATTTGTGGTAGCTTCATTCCTTCCTGCTTAATGTAACATCCTGGAACCCAGAGTGATCCCACCAACTTCCGCTACACTGTTCGTATTGCTAGGGTAAGCAAACCTTTACAGGAGCAAGCTTAATGAAACAAAATTTTGAAGTACTGATGACCTTAACATTAGCATATTAGTATATCAGAAAAATTGAGACTGACCCTCATGTGGGGTTAAAAGGAGTCTCTCTATCCAAAGTTGATAAAACAATACATCACTCTGTTTAAAATGTTATATAAAAAAAAAAAAAAAAAACAAAACAGAAAAGGTAAAAGGTCAAGACAGAAATCAAACAAATTCAATTTCAAGATGTCTATATTGACTAGAGATCTAGCTAAACAGATGATATACACTTTTATACTTGGGTTATCGAGCTATAAAATACCACTTTCATTTCTTCCATAATGAACTCACACAGGTGGTGTTTGAATTTTATTAAACTTGGACTAGTTTCTGGTCCAAATAAAGTACTGTCAGTGTAACAAGTACAATTTTAAAGATACCTGAGCATGAGTTGGACTAAATGATTTGAATTGGTAATAGCAAGTTTTCTGTTCTTTGATGTCCCTTTTCTTTTTTTTTTTTTTTAATTTAATATTATGATTTCTGTTATAGGGGGTTTATTCTGAAATTACAGAGTACAGGGTTTTGTCTTCAGCCCCTTGATGTACCTTGTAATAGCAGTTTCATTACTGAAGGCATTCTGACGTGACAGGATGGCTTTACCAGTGGGAACAGAAAGGGTTGCCCTGAGTTTGAGAAGAGTTCAGCACAGAATAATAACGGTCATCTGCAGCCACTCTCAAAACGCTTTTCATTTGCTGGAGCAAAAGAATATTGTCATGCTGTGAGAAAAGGAAAGGTTGGAAGAACTTCAAATAATTGAAATTGGACACTTCAGCTAGATGGAATTAATTGGGAATGTGGCTGCTGTGAGAGAAATTTAGGAGTATCCCCACCGCTGCCTGTGCTCAGGCAACTCAGCTGTAAAAATGAAAACTCCAGTCATGCAATATTCATATGAAAACAGATTTTTACTTTTCATAGAATCATACAATTTTGTGTTGGAAAAGACCTTTAAGATCATCAAGTCCAACCATTAACCCAGCACTGTGAATACCACCACTAAGCCATGTCCCCAAGCACCTCATCTACAAGTCTTTTAAGGATCCTTGTAGATCTACAAGGACTTGTGCTCCAGACCCTTCCCCAGCTCCGTTGCTTTTTTCACACAGTTCCTTTAATTGGTTATAATAGATAAGCAATGGCACTTGTCAGTACTTGTGGAGTCAGAATATGAAGGTTGTGTTTCCACAAGCTCTGTCGTGGTCAGTCGTTCTTGGCTTGCCCATGCTAAGGGCTGTAGGCTGCCCCCCTGTCTCATGTGAACGTGCAAAGAATTTTGGAGATGGGAACCAATGGGCAGCCTGTACTTAGCAGGATTGTCCTCTGTGTGTTAACTTCTAAAAATGTGTATGTCGTGCTTGTATGGAGAGCTGTTCACGACATACCTGGAGTGGATTTGGAAATAAATTTGTATATTCACTGAGTAATATTTATTCATGTAGTAAATTAAATGTGTTCTAGGTTTGGGGGAGGAAGGGGGGTCCCTTTTTTGTGTGTGTGTTTTATGCTACGCAGCTCAGCTTTGATTTACATTTCTTTAACCTTAAATTTAATTATGGCTGAAATTAAATTATTTTAAAATTCTTCATGTGGAATGCTCAAACTGGATCTCGTAAATAGAGAAGATGTCTAAACCTGAGTAAATATTGGTTTCTGCACTGGCTTTTCTCTCAAACATCAGCTGTTTACTTTCCACTTGAAAAAGCATTATTATATTGCAGTGATACGTTAAACAACTCGACAAAAGACTTAAACAATTAGCTCATGTTTACCTTCTTCAGATATTGTAATTAATGAAGTGTAGAAAAGATATACATCAGTAGCTGAAAAATTAGAAAAGATACAGTTCTTACACATTTCCCT
>NW_010239430.1:12340-16392 GCF_000690775.1 Eurypyga helias
GAACATTTTTCTTTTTTTACCTTTTTTTTTTAAATGTCAAAGTTGGTAGTAGGAATTAGGTAATTTTGTGAATCTCATTGGCATTTAGAAATTCTTAGCTAATACTCCAAATGTATTGCTTCCACAACTTCAGTGAGGAGCGCAATGGAGACGCTAATTGACTTTCACATTTTTGGATGATATGTCTCCTGAATAAAGTATTCAGCATGAAAATCTGGATTCAGATGATGTGGGATAGCAGTTGAAGTCCATTGCTTTGGACCTCTTGCAAACAGTCCATCTAAAACAATCAAGCTTTCTTTTCTGGGTGGTTCGTTGTTACTAGGTGCCAGGAGTGCAGGCCTGAGATCTTACATGTTTTTATTTTTCATCAGCTAATCAGTTAGATTTTGCCCTAGTATCAACACAAAGGGTTTCTTGCCAAACATTAGGTGTTTTTTTAATTTAATATTGAAATTTATTCATGATCTTTTTCATACCTGACTGTTGTTTCAATGTTACGTTTTATGCATCTTAAAGAAAATAACTTCAGAAAACCTTTTTACATTTGTTTTACCATGTTAGAAAATGTTTAGTGGTTTGGTTTGCCTTTTTGTTGGTTTGGTTGCAGTGTGGAGTTTTGAGGGTTTTTTGGGGGGAGTTGGGGGAGGGGTCCTTCTTGTTTGCAAAACATGGGCAAGCCTAAGATGTGCTAACGTTATTCCAAATGTATGACCGGTAGGATAAACGAGCAGTTATTTTCCTGTTCATGCACTGGTACCAGCCATGACATATAAGTCAGAAATAAAGGTGGGTGGTACAAGGCAAACTGTGAGATGACCAAAGCAGGAAATTATGATCATCACTTACAAGAGGATGTAAAACCACTGTGTATTGGCCTGTAAAAGCTCTTACAGTCTGAACCTGGGTGTAGACAGCTTCTCGCAGTTTCTCTGGGAGGTGACTGGGAGAATGTTGATTTGGTTGATAACTATATGCATTTTCTTCCAAATGCTACTGTCTTTTTAGGCTGGTTCTAATGCAGGATTCCTAGTGAGTGTTTAATTTTCAAGTCTTAACACAACATAGAGAAAGAATAATCCTGTAATGACTCTAGCAAATGAATGCCTTTAAGCTTTATATGTGAAGAACAAAGGTTTGTCCTGTCCTATTAATTTGATAACTCTGACAAAATCAGAAGTGTTTAAAGAGCTCTAATAGATATTCTGACCTTGCTTCAGACGTCAACTAAAACAGAAAATAATTTCAGTTTCCATTAGATCTCTGGTATTTTCTATTTTTGTCAAAACAAACAGAGGAAAAAAAAGCCTACAGAATATCTTTGAGTGTTAAAAGAGCTGCAATTCATTTGTATTCATTTAATCTTGATGCTTTTCTTTTGAGATAACACAATACATAATTTGACAGCATTTGTTTCTGATGATTCTTTCCTGGCTAATGGCAAGCAGTTCTACCATCATCTTTATTTAATTTATCCTGCATAAATGAAGGCCCTGTTGCCAAAAGCATCTGTTTTGTTTAGTGTTGTATTTCTTTATGCAGACTTTTATTTCGTGCAGTCAGAAATTGAAAGCGTACTTACGCGTGTTTGTTCATTGCTCTGTGCGTCTTGGATGTCTCACAAGAGACATTAATGATGAAGGGAATTGTCCAGTTACAAATCTTCTTGTACCAAAATACAATTATAATTTTTATTAGCTTGAAAAGGAGTATTTTGTTGCTCTCAGAAATCACTATCTAGTCATTTCAGTCAACTTTAGGGGCTTTTTCCACATGTGATGTTTTCCTAAATTGAGCTCAGGCATCTTTCAGGCAGATGGGCAATTTTATGAAGTTTATAAATGACTGAACGCTTTAATGGATCTGTCATGCACAGTTTGTTTTTTAAATGTTACTGGTTTGTGAACAAAACATTAATAACTTGTATCTAGCAATTATAAAGGATTTTAATAAGACTACGTCAAATCAGTCTTTCTAAATTAGAATAATTTCCTCAGACAGCAGCAGATTTTTGTGGAGAGTGCCAGAAGCAAGATGACTTGGTACATGCCACAAGCTTTTGACCATTCCTTTCTGTCTTCCCAAGTTACAGATATAAAATATTTGTTGCCTGGGATAGTGATTTTTTTTTTTCTTTTTTATCATGTTGCATGCTTATGTATTGTGAGGGTACACGCTTCAATTTCTTCAGCTCTGCGGGGCTAATGCATAATTCCACTGAGACACACGCAGAACACAGAGGCAAACAAATCTGTTTGATTTCATTTATGGTCGGTGAGTTAGCAACCTTGGTTCACATGCTGTCCTCGCCATGCACAAATTCAAGAAATAAGCATTAGGAGAAATGCTTCAAACCTGAAATAAGCTAATAAAGAAAATATAATGCATGCATCTGTCAACAACAACAAAAAAGTGAAGAAAAGTGTTTATAAAAACCTAATATGTAATGCAAGACTTGTGTTTTTTTTTTTAAGGTAGTATCTCCAGTCTGTTAGTATTATTTTGTTGCATAAGGTAACACTGGGTGGGGAGGTGACCAGACCACCCAGGCTTGAAAAAGGCTGGGCTCCTGCAGTGTTTTCAGCAAAGTAGAGTGCACTACACAACATGGAATATCCTAACCATTTAGAAGAGGTAGATGTTAGGGATTTTAGTTTTATGACACAGGGACAATGCTTCTGATTACAGCTGTAACACATACTGCAAAAATGTGCATGGCATTCAGGGATACAGATTTCCAGTTTCTACTGATTTCTGGTTTTGGAAGCTTGAGAGTGTTTTATTGTTAGTGGGGGATGTGTGTGTGTTTGAGGGGTTTTGGTTTGTTTTGGTTTTTTAAGAGATATTTAAGCTAATTTCTTTTACTGCCAGGTCAGGATGCTTTTTCACAATATTTTCTATGTGAAAAAAATAATCAGAGGGAATGCATAATATACATTTTCATGCAAAATGTCGAGTCTTTACATGGAACCTAGTCATCTTTAATAGGTAGAATTTCTCAACCAACCTGGAAGAGGATGTTTGGCTAAAGTCTCTTTTTCCCCCCCCATTCGAAGGGCAACACACTGAATTTTGAAAACAGGGATGACATTCTCTGTAAAGGTGCTGTTTGTGCACAGCTATCAAAATAGCAAACTTGTTACTTTAGATGTAGCAAGGTAGACATGAGTTTGTGGTTTTACTCCATTTCTGCCTCATGTAATCTCAGAAGAGACCCAAATTAACTGCTTTAGGTGTTTGCAGGTGTAGAAGTCTTATGAAGAGAGCCCTCCCATGCCTCGTGGTTTTTTTTCTGCTGAACTCTATTGATACTGAGTAAAGTGGTTCCCTGTTTTCTCTCTGGCAAAAATGAAATTGTATCATAGAATCACAGAAGGGTTTGGGTTGGAAGGGACCTTAAAGATCATCTGGTTCCAACCCCCTGCCATGGGCAGGGACACCTTCCACTAGACCAGGTTGCTCCAAGCCTCATCCAGCCTGGCCTTGAAGACATCCAGGGATGGGGCATCCACAGCTTCTCTGGGTGTCCTCCTCCAGTGCTCCACCACACCCCCCTCCACGAAGAATTTCTTTGTCATTATCTAATGTAAATCTACCCGGTTTCAGACCAAACCCATTACCCCCTCTCCTGTCACTACATAGGAGAAGTCCTTCCCCTCAGGGCTGCTCTCCATCCACTCTCCACCCAGCCTGTCCTTGTGCTGGGATTGCCCCAACCCAGGTGCAGGACCCTGCACTTGGTCTTGTTGAACTTCATGAGGTTGACACAGGCCCACCTCTCTAGCCTGTCCAGATCCCTCTAGATTGCAACACCCCCTCCTCATCTCCTCTGCCTGTCCTTCTGAAAGAGCCTGTACCCTTCCATTCTGAAATTCCAGTCATAGGAGCCGTTCCACCATATCTCCCCGATGCCAGTGAGGTCATAGCCCCTCATGTGTGTGCACGGTTGTAACTCCTCTTGTTTATTCCCCATGCTCCGTGTGTTCCCATAGATGGGCCCCTGATGAAGCTGGATTGCTGACTGGAGCCCCTGGAATTCTCTTGTTCTGTTT